>NC_026002.2:87364025-87651230 GCF_000442705.2 Elaeis guineensis
AGAAAGGGCGAGAGAAGCTCGACCGCATTCTCGGACTCCCCCCAGGCACAAGCGCGCCCAGACTCCTCTCCGAGCGCACAGACAGAGAAGTCCGGAGCGTCGAGTCCGTCGGAGGTCTCCCCCAGGGAGATTCCGCAGCTATGCCCCCCTCAACGCATCGAAGACCCAGGTGCTGATGGAAGTCAGAGAGCAGCTTCCAAGGCCAGAAAGGATACGCACGCACCCCGAGAAGCACAATCCCAATAAGTTCTGCCTCTACCATCGTGACCATGGCCACGACACGGAGGAATGCATTCAGCTCCAAGACAAGATCGAGGAGCTCATCAGATGAGGTTGGCTCGATAGGTTCATTCGACATCGGCCTGAGGGTAGAGAGGATCGACCAAGGGCCCTACCACAGCCTGAACCACCGAGGAGGGAAGAGCAGCCCGAAGATCAACCTCCAATTGGGATCATCAACTCCGTCTCTGGAGGACCTTGACAAGAAGCAGACCTTCTACAGCCCTGGGATTTGAAAAACTTGTAAATGTATTGCGAACGATCCCGCTTTAAATCAAGATTCCTTTCAAACTTGCACATCTTTTCCTTTTTGGTATAGACTTGTAACGACAGGGGACGACCCCATCAGACAATGAAAACAAACCCTAATGTGGGCAAAGTTGAAAGTCCGATTACTTTTAGATCGGATGGGGGGAGAGGCCATACAGCGCCCATATGCACCCCCACAGCCATGTTAGGGACAGGAGGAGAACCTCGCCATAACATGAGCAAGGTCGAAGGCCCGATTACTTGTAGATCGGATGGGGGGAGAGGCCATACAGCGCCCATATGCGCCCCCATAGCCATGTTAGAGACAGGAGGAGAACCTCGCCCTAACATGAGCAAGGTCGAAGGCCCGGTTACTTTTAGACCGGATGGGGGGAGAGGCCACACAGCACCCATATGCGCCCCCACAGCCATGTTAGGGATAGGAGGAGAACCTCGCCCTAACATGAGCAAGGTCGAAGGCCCGATTACTTGTAGACCGGATGGGGGGAGAGGCCACACAGCATCCATATGTGCCCCCACAGCCATGTTAAGCACAGGAGGAGAACCTCGCCCTAACATGAGCAAGGTCGAAGGCCCGGTTACTTGCAGATCGGATGGGGGGAGAGGCCATACAGCGCCCATATGCGCCCCTACAGCTATGTTAGGGACAGGAGGAGAACCTCGCCCTAACATGAGCAAGGTCGAAGGCCCGATTACTTGTAGACTGAATGGGAGGAGAGGCCACACAGTGCCCATATGTGCCCCTGCAGCCCTATTAGGAACAGAAGGAGAACCTCATCCTAACTTGAGCTAAAACTGATCACATCAGAAATAGAAAAAGAATCTCGTCTCGACACCAATTAAGGTCCGGCCATTCGAGACCCGACAAGAAAGAAGAAAACCTTCTCGGCGACCCTTCTATGCTACCGCGACTCCGTAAAAAGCTAGGGAGAACCCTTGCCTAAAAAAAAAAAAAAAAAAGGAGAGAAATGTGAAGGAATAGCAACGGGATACCCCAACGAAAAATGAAGGCCGAACTATACTGAAAGCACAAAGGACCTCATCTCCATGAAGAAGGAGGAAGAGAAAGTAAGATCTACGGTCACGAACAAAAAGGCAAATTAACACAGCGATGGCTAGAAACCTCCAAGCGATGTCGATGCCGAACCAATCAAAAGCACAAGAAACTCGATAATGATGACCTAATACAAAGATGAACAAGGAACCTTCGAACAATATCGACATCGCACGGGACAAAAATGAAAGAAGTCCGGCGCACGACAATTCAACACGACGTACGGGTAAGGTAACAAAGACCTTTTCATTTCATTAGCGAAATATGCGTTACAGAGCTTGGAAGGCCAAAAAATAAAAAAATAAAATAAAAATAACAACAACAACAACAACGACAACAAATAGACAAGTGGCAAAAGAAGACACTTAGAGGGACAAAAGATAAAAAGAGCCCTAAGGGGGCCCGACTTCCTCCAACTTCGAACTTTCGGCTTCGACCCTCATCAGGGAGTGCCTTAAGCTCTCGACTTCTTCTTTCAATTCCTTCTCTCTCATTAGCATTTTCATATATCTTCGATGAAGCCGCTGGCTTTCGTTCTCCGCCTCTCGGTGCCTTTTTCTCAAGACCTCAGATTCTGCCTCTGTGTCTTTGACTGCCCGCTGCTCGTATACCAGCTGGATCTTCAATTGCTACAGTTCGGCGTTCTCCTCCTTAAGGATGAAAGATAGCTCTTTTACGGTTCTTCTCAGGGATTGGAGTTCGTCGGGATCCCGAACGAGAGCAAACTGAGCTCTTTCAGCTAGCTGCCTTTGAAGGTGGGCAACCTCATCGATCGCCATCCTGAGCTTCCCCCTATAGTCATCCACCTACTTGCACCAGCCAGTCCGATATGCATTATAGCTCGCCTCGGCATCCTGGAGCTGCTGCTGAAGGTCGAAAAACTTCTTCGACCATTTTCGATCGCTGTCGGTTCGAGTCGAAAGTCGGGACGAGCTTCCTGCCAACTGGCTAATCCTCTCCTGTGCAGCCGACAGCTCCACTCTGAGAGAGCTGATCTTGATAGTTTAGGCCCAAGATCGGTCACTGGCGTGCTTCTTATGTTCCTCGAGCTCCTTCTCAAAGTTTGCTTTCCTCCGAACGTACTCCATGATCCCCTTCACGTGGAGGTTCCAAAAGTAGGTGGCCTCCGTGGTGGCCTCAGAGTAGCTCTCCCTCAACTTACGAAGTTCGCCCTCCATCTCCTTCGCCCCTTTTGTTAAATGATGAACTTTTTTCTTCAGACGTTGGATCGTGGACTTCAACGGAATCCCCTGTGGTAGGAGAAGTGCTTCGGCAGGACACTGCCATCGGGAGATAAAAGCATCAAGGCGCGTCTCATTGCAGAAAGCAAAACAAAAAAAAAAAGGAGCAGAGTGGAGAAGCCCTCCAAAAGGAGAAACCCAATTTTATTGATTGAATATTTTTTAAAGACAAGAAGGAAAAGAAAAATTACAATAAAAGAAAAATACAAAGTCAGAGGTCTCAGACCTCTGAAATAGGAGTTGGGGAGCTCGGTGTTCCCGAAATAGGGGCTGCGGTGGCAGTAGCAGTGGGAGAGGGACCGGCTTCATCTTCAGATGCCTCGTCCAAGAAGCTGAGGTCGAGCTCGGGAAATTTCTTGACCACCTTCTCTTGACAGAGCTCGAATCCTTTGATGAATGCTTCTTGGCCGAACTTGATGTTCAGGTCCCTCATCTCTACAGAGGCCTTGAACTCCTCCACCGTTAGAACCCTGGCCTCCGAGACCAGGATTGAAATCTGCTCCATCAAATTTGCGACCTCGAACTCCGCCTTCCTCACCGTCTCCTCCGAGGTCTGCTTTTCTTTCTCAAGGGCCTCTTGGAGGTTGACTACCTCGGCAGCCTTTTCTTTGAGGCGAGCAACTTCGCCTGACGACTCTTCTCCACCTAGATGGCGTCCCTCCTCGCCCGATTCGTCGCCTCGATATTGGCAAGGAGCTGACGCCCGATCTGCAAGGGCGGCTAGGAGGTCAGAATGGAGGTTGAGAAGCTAATTAAATGAAGGTGCGAAGCGAAGGAGGAAAGTGAATCTATTTACCTCGAGAAAGGATCCTAGGGAGTCCCAAATTCGCTGTTCGAGATCGACGCGATCAATCCTTTGGACAACTTCAGGCAGGATGCAGCCATCGATCAGTCGCTTTATCAGGTCCCTGTCATTAAAGAGATTCTCCCCCGGCTCTCCTTCGGAATCGAGGGACTCTTCGATGGCGGCTCGACGGCTACTCACCCTGCGGGCCACCGACTTCCTTCTCCTCCCCCTCTCAACCCCTGGCGCCTCCTCGAAGCGGACCCCCGAAGCGGGAGCCTCAGCGGGGGAACTCCATGAAGAGGCCCGAGGAGCTGGAGGTTCGGCATCTGAAGGAACGTCGATCGCGAGGGCCACCTGGGCAGGCGTGGTCAAGCTCGTCTCTTCTGTTCTGGCCTTCTTTGCCGATCCGGAGGCCACGGTGCCTTTTCTTTTGTGAGCCTTGAGGCCCCTGGCGAGCATCCGTGCTGCTTCAGCGCCCATTCCTAAGAAGAAAAAAAAAGAGGAGAGAGGAAAAGAGATCAGTAATGGAGTGAAAAAGGAAGAAGTGACGTGTAAAAAAAAAAAAAAAGAGAGAGAGAAGAAGAGTGGGAGAAAAGAAAAGGAAAGGAAAGATGGGATACTCGCAGGGTCCAGGGGGCTCAAGCCGATGTTGAATAAAAACTGCTCCTTCAGAAGGTTGGAAAGGGAAGGAGTTGAGTAACTAAGAAGTTTTTGGACGGTCTGAAGGTCATCCTCCCCCAGGCTAGGAGCCCTGTGGACAGAGTCCCTTAAGGAGCCCCAAGGGGGCAATCCTAGCCTCAAGGTCGGGCATTGGACGAAGAGGTACTTCCCCTTTCAGTTATGGATTGAAGAGGGAGCACCTTTCAGCAACCCCTTCTTGCCAAACTGGAGAGAGAAATACCACCAGTCCTTCACCGAGGGGTGGCGCTTGAAGGTGTAAAAATACCTAAACAAAGAAAGAGATAGCTGAACTTCGACTATGTGGCAAAGGGAGAGGAACCCTATCAAAAACCTAAAGGAATTCGGTGCAACTGAAGCTAAAGAAATGTCTAAAAATAGAAAAGGGCGACGATGAAGGGTGAAAGCAGAAGTCGAAGTTCGGCACGGAAGGACTCCTGATACAGGCAGAAACGGCCAGGTGGGGGGGTGCTAGCCCGGTCGACGAGATCAGAAAGCTCAAGATCGTACTCCAGAGGAACTCCATAGTGAACCCTTATCAGTAAAAGTTCATCCGGAGTCAGAGAATAGGGAATGGTACCCGATGCGAAAATCGGGCGAGGCCCAGCCCTAGATGTGGGTTCGTCTACAGTGTGGGGGTTCTGGGGGGCTGAGACGGACGAACTCCTGGAACCACTAGAGGTGGAGGTGCCAGAAGACATTTCAAACAAAGACCTTAAAAATCTTGGAGAAATCAGGCGGGACAAGAGGCGAAAGGTTTGCGGGGGACCAAACCAGAGGAATGCGGCAGAAGAAAAATGGAGGAGAAAGGGCACCTAGATGGCAAGAAGAGAAATGAAAGTTTCGGGACTAACTTAGGTCGCTCCGAAGGATGCAGAGGGGTGAGGACAGGGATGACTCGAAGAATGCTTAGGGCCAAGGTGGATGCCAAAGAGAGTCAGAGCTCTTGGAGAGAAGGTAGACACCAACAAAACTCTCAGGTGGAATGAGACTCCTGAAGGTGGAAAGGCGGGTTTAAATAGACCCTGGGATCCGGTGCTATAATGATCGCGGATCTCCCCAGGCCGACCCATGCTCGCCACGTGTCCCACTCGCCACCGCAGGCGGCTAAAAGCGGCTGACAACTGACAGAGCCATTACTGCACCGTACCTGGGCCAACGCTCCAGCGAGAATTCCGAAAGGTCCCTTCGGATCGCCTTGATTTGAAAAGACTCCAGCACGCGCGCATTAAATGCCAGAATATCTGAGGGTGATCGTGCACAAGATTCAAGGGGACAACTTTGACTGTAAAAATTTCTCTGTACTTCCTTCATTCGAAACTCGAACTCGGAAGTAAGGGGACTGGTGTTGGGTATAAAATACCCCCCAGCTAAAGTTCATGATAGGAGTGACCCTCCGGAGATTCTACCGACTTCCGACCTTCGACGACATCTTTTCGAACCTCTCTGGCGGCCGAGCCTCTGCAACACTCTCAAGTTTTGCCGACGGATAAGCCCCCACCAGCGTCGTCGGGATTCTTCATGATGGATGGACTCCACCCAAGTTTTCACGATGATCGACCACCTTTTAGACTGCATCCGGACTCCTACGGGAGCCGGACTTCGTCCCCGACTTCAATTGCAAGTAGACTTCGTCCAGACTCCTACGGGAGCCGAACTTCGTCCCCGACTTCAATTGCAGGTAGACTTCGTCCGGACTCCTATGGGAGCTGGACTTCATCCCCGACTTCAATTGCAGGTAGACTTCGTCTGGACTCCTATGGGAGCCGGACTTCATCCCCGACTTCAATTGTAGGTAGACTTCATCCAGACTCTTACGGGAGCCAGAGTCCCCGACTCCAGCTGCAGGAAGACTCCGCCCGGACTCCTACGGGAGTCGAACTTCATCCCCGATTCCAACTGCAGGTAGACTTCATCCGGGCTCCCACGAAAGCCAGACTTCTGCCCTAAATTCCTATTGCAGGTAGATCTCACCCCGAACTCCTACAAGGGCCGGACTCCGAGCTTCTACTGCAAGCGACCCACTCCGAGTTTTCGCTGCAAATGATCTACTTCAAATTTCTACCATGAGCGGTCCATGCCAGATTCCTACCGTAAGCCTTCACCTGAGCTTCCATTATGGATGAATTCCTTTCGGATCTCTGTTGCAGACAGGCCTTGGCCGAGACTCCTCGACAAATGATTTCCATCTGGGCTTCTACAGAGATCGGACTCCGACCGAACTTCTATAAGCGGGCTAATGCCGTGCTCACGGAATCCAGTAGCTGGACCCCTCCGATGGATGAACCTCTCCAGCACCATCCGGCATCCACCGTCGGTCGACCCTCTGTCAAAGTCTGTGCGAAATCAGACTGCATCTGCGGAAAGCCTCTAACCGAGCTCCCACGGCAAGTGGTCCTCGCCTGCAGCCTTAACGCTCAAGGCACCCAACAGGATTTGCAACATCCGAGCTCCTCTCGGATGGATGGCTACCTCTCTCCACCAGGCACCTCAACCAAACTTCGGCTGACAGGCCCGGACCCCCTGACAGCACACAGTAATGGCCACGACTCTGCTCCGCTTCCTGCGACGGATCTCACACGGCTCCATCATTCCCTGGCAGGCCTCAGTAATGGCCACGACTCTGCTCCACTTCCTGCGATGGATCCCACGCAGCTCCATCACTCCCTGGCAGACCACAGTAATGGCCACGACTCTACTACGCTTCCTGCGACGGATACCGCACGGCTCCTCCACCCTCTGGCAAGTCGCGACAACGGACACCGCTCCACTCCTCGCAACAGACTCCACGTGGCAGGTCCCGGTGATGGCCACGATTCCACTCCACTACTCTTCACAACAAACTCCTCCTGACCCCGAGCGGCCCACTGCCAGACGGTTACAAACATCGCTATCAGTCTGTTGCACCCTCCGCCTATAAAAGGGGGACCCCAGATACGTTATTCTCTAAGCTCTAATTTCTATCCCAAAACTCTGCTAAAATTTTCATTCAAGCACTCCATTCTTGTTGAGGCAGAGAACTGACTTGAGCATCGGAGGGTCTTGCCGGAGCACCCCCAACTCCGGTTTAGACTTCCTTTGTAGGTCCCGACGGCGACCGCGACTCCCTCGACTCCAGCTTCTCCGATGCAGGCGGATTTTTGCACCAACAATGCCTATCTAGAATCTTTTGACACATGACAATCATCGAAAAAAAGTTCGAGAGATGCTTCACGTAGAAAGACTCTTCAAAATATTTTTTTCGATGATTCTCCGATGCATCGTGAGGCTTTCTTAGGCACATGTTTCCTCCACCACTCATTAGTGTATCTTTGTCCATCCAATAAACCAAAATTGAGGTGCTAATCTAGTATTGGCATGGAAAAAATCTAAGATTAAGATGAGGCATGACAATTAGCTAAGAGTCCTTCATAACATGGACTCTAGGTTAGGCACATGAATTAACTTGGCTAGTCTATCAAACTTCAACCAATTTCCATGATTAAACTAGAAGGTGATTTAGCCACAAAAGGACTCCTTTATGCTCAAAAGGAATCATGATTCTTTAAAAAATTGTTTCACCATGGAAACATATGGATAAGCTTGAGGAAGGGGCATTCCATCTCATAGGACGCCACTTGATCTTTTGCGCACAAAAATGCATCCCATGCACAAGAAAAATTTTTTATGCATAGGGACCTAATTACATGGTGTTAAATCTTTGGTCCATGTAGTTAAGGACTAACCCAACTCAAACCCAAAATTAGTTTGAATTAATTTATATTTAATTAGACTAATTTGAAATCAATTTCAAACTCGATTCAAAATGAGGAGCTAGGATTTGCAACATGTGCTAGCATATCTATTTTGCAAACATGATCTAATCCAATTAGACCCCTGATCAATTTTTTTTGTATGTAATCCATTAAGTTCCATATCCAGCTAGCAGTGGGTCTGAGTGCAAGTTAATTTGATTTGATTAGAATTTAATCTACCGATCTAGATCCAATCGAGCTAATCTCATTTCAGCAATTAGAACTCTTTTTAATTGACGATCAAATTAAACTCTTTAATTTGATCGAACCCACAAGACAAGATTAACGTCTAACAATATATCATGTCTACTTAGAAGATATAAAATTTTGATAAAAATATTAAAAATATCCTTCAGTTGAAAGTTATCATGCAATACAATCCTGCGATCATCCTACATCCTGAATATGACTCTGGATATGGAATGATGTCAAATCTAATATTATATTCATATTTTTTTTAATCTTAAATGATGATTTGATTAATAAAATATTAAAAACTCTTTCTAATATTCATCCTACTTTGATCAAAGGGTTTCTGAATTATCAATCGATCAGAGCAAGTAGGATGCGATCTCCTCTTACCAAGAGTGATCAATTTCATGTTGACCTACTCACAACCTCCATATACATTCTACCATATCTAGAACTCTCCATATATAACTAAGTCATGAATGAGTATGAACCAAAATATGGATTCATATATACAAGGTTCTATGGTAGTCTCAGGTTAGAGAATTACATGCGCAACTCTCACCATAAGAAAACATCTTTTGATGGGTAAGTAAATTTCATAAGATATTTTTTAAATCGGATCAATTCAGTGAACTCGTTCTCTAATGAGCACCTACATCTTTGTATTAGTATCTCATACAAGTGGCTTATGAGATCAGCCACTCTCTCCATCGAGTATACATAAGAAGTGCTAGTCTATCCAGAACATTGATCCCCTACTCAATGCTTCTATGACTAGAAATATTCTAAATCAAAATTTTTAAAATTTTAGATTTTATAGGTATGATCTCATCATAACCCTAAAATTATTATCCTGATTTATGGAGTTCATCATAATCATTACAAAAGTAAGATGCAGCATATGATAAAAAATATCTTTTATTTATAAAGTATCAATTACATGAGTCTGGAAGATTATAAGAAAAATTTTTCAAAATATAAATTTTGATTGGCTTGTAGAAGATTCTCCATGATCGAGTCATTGATCCTTAGTATTTCTAAAATACTTAAGGATGACCTTTCAGAGATTCTCACCTGGATCTTGTAGGTATCCACTCACTATCCTAGTAAGTATATCATATCTTTTCTCATACATGGTGTACATAATAGAATAAATTCTACTCATAAACACTCTATGTACATAGACTGGGATATCCTAAGTAGGTTCTTAGATCTATCTCTATAGATCTTGATCCGTAGGATGAGGGATGCCTTTTTCAAGTCCTTTATGGACAACAATGATAACAGTAGAACCATTATTTCCTGTAATATAAAGAATATAATTTTTGATTAAAAGAATTTCATTTACATACGAAACAAGAAATACACTCATAGAACTATTAACTCATTTGTATTTACAGGATTCTTCTTTATTCTCAACAAAGCCATGGATTTTGATCACTTATCAAAATATATATTCCAACTCCAAAATATTTAGCATTGCCTAAGGATAAAATATCTCGTTATGGTCAATATCATAATATTGACAATATCCTTAGGCAACCAGATGGGCATTGTAGGTCTCTACCTTCTCATCTGTGCCCTCTGATCTTATTGAAGATCTACTTATACCCTATGGATTTTACTTCTTCGAGTAGATCAATGAGTGTCCATACACCATTGATCTTCATGGACTCCATTTCGAACTTTATGGCTCCAAGCCACTAATCAGAGTTGGACTTCTGCATGGCATTCATGTAGGTGATCAAGTCTTTGTTGTTCTCATTGTGTTCAATAGGATCACATTCTGAAACTAGAAACTAAAGTATCTATCCGACGGATGCGGTACTCTATTGGATCTTTTTAATAGTGCCTCTACAAAGGATTTCAGATTTCATCTAATCAAATTCGGTTCTATGGGTTCACTAGATTATGTCGGTTGTTTTACCTATCGATCTTCATAAGTTTTACATTAAAGGTATCAGTTCCTTCACCAAGGTACTCTTTTTCTAAAAGAAATACCAAACAACTTTTATTCTTTAGCAAGGTAGAAGTAATATCTCCTAGATTCTTTGGGGTACCCTACAAAATAATATTTATAGGATCAGGATCCAAGCTAATCAGTCTGCAAATGCTTGACATAAAATAAATACTTTCAAATCCTAAGGTAAGAGAGTGTCAGCTTATGCCTAGTCTATATCTCATATGGAGTTTTTGTGATTGATCAGTTCGAAATCCAGTTGAGAACATGACAAGTAGTCTCAAAAGCATAATCCTAAAAAGAGTCTGACAGACTTATAAACATCATTATGGATCGAACTATGTCTAATAAAATTGATTTCAATAAGTGAGAATCATATTTTCTTCTAGATATATCAAAAACTCATCGAAAAGATATTCTCCTCTTTGGTCTGATTGAAGAGTTTCAATGCTCTTCCCATTTTATTTCTCTATCTTATTAAGGAATTATTTGAATATTTCAAAAAATTTGAATTCATAATAATTATATTCGTAGATCCAATGCATCAATATGTATCAGATATGATCGAGCCTAAATTATCAAAGGTAGGCTTCCATGACATTATCTACTCTAAGGAGTTTGTTTGTTATGTACAGTATACTAACAGACCGTAACTAATCATAAATATCATTTCTCAATTATCCACACCTGATTTTGACATCATCTATAATGATATTATAAAAATCATTCTAAATTGATAATGTAAATCCATCTTTAACCAGAAGGCCTACAAAAATTATATTTGTCAAAATGGACAATGGTGATAATCATCAAAAATGATATTATTAAAATTAAAAACTTGCTTGAGAATTCCTAAACCCAAAACTAAAACATGACTTTCAACTCCAACATTCAGGAATCTTTTTGCTATTTTCAATCTTTCTACTAATCTGAAGTCATTGCAATAATTTGCATGGATTTTTGATATCCAATACCCAAGTAGTAGTGTCACAAATAGAGAAATCATAAGGTATTATTATATAAGTATCTTGTCCAGCAATTTTTTATTGATTTCTTTTTCTTAGCCTGTTCAAATCAAAGAACTCTGCCATACTAGGTTAACCTTAGACTCTTTTATCAGTTCGGGCTCTCTAGCCCAAGCATGACTCTTTTATACCCTCTTTTTCTTTCTCAAAGGATTGTTGCTCCACTGAAGACACATCTTTAGAGATATAAAAGAACTCCTTCAATATTTGAAAGATTTTCTCTCACTGAGCATCATCAAATTTACAACTAAATTCATGTTCTTCACTGCTCCCAAAAGACACCACATGGTGATATGATCCTTTGACCACTTCTGATAAGTATCTTTGATTGCATCGTGTGTGTTGGATGTGAGAGCATTAGGTGTTGAATCCATAATCATATATAGGATCCATTTGTGTTCTAAAACTATTTGTAATTTTTGATACCATCTATCGAAGTTGGGTCCTATAAATTAGTCACTGTCAAACAATAAATGGAGCAACGTACATCTAGCCATAATTGAATGAAAAATACAAGACCACTATATTTATGAATTGATTAAGCCTAAAGATTTGGACTTTAGTCTAAGATTCTCTCACTATTTTATATGAATTGATAATCTCTACCTTCAATTTGAGAAATTATCCTAATTCTTTAGTGGGTACTAAAATCTACACAGACTGTATACAGGCCCGAGTATGGCTCAGCTAATCCATATGCATCTATGGGTAGGTTCTCAATTAATTATTTCTCCAAATAATTTTTAGTATTAAGTTTTACCCTAGGTTTTATTTCAGTAGGCGATGGGCCTCCACTGAAAGTTTAGGTTAGGTCCAACTATTAACATGAACCTACTCAGTGATTCTAACTAATGAATGATCAGGTCTGAGTATGGCTCGGCCAATCCAATTATTCATCAGATAGTATATCACAGTGATATACCTATATAGCATGAGTTAGCATAGATCAATGTGTTGGAAAATATATCCCAAAAGCCAATCGTCAATCTGTTGACGGTTGAGCAACCTTGTATTGTAATTGATTTATTAATAAATAAAATATATTTTTGATATTTTCATCACAAATTTTTATCTTCTAATGAACTCCATTGTTGTGATGAAGTTCTTAGGACTATTTAGGTTCAATAAAGAGAGAATTTATCAATTAATCTTTAAAACTATTCACGACCAAATGATGGGCTGTTAATAAGGACGACAGTTTCTATCGAGCATAGGTCGCTGTAGGCCATATGGGTTGGTTGTCCTCTTAACCAAGGAGTGTGGAGACACTGGTATGGCGTACAGGTGAGATGTAAGGGTACATCATCATTGAACGTAACCAACTCCAGAGTATTCTGCTATCGAGAATGTCTCTGATGGGATATAGATATAAGTATCCCTTAGACCTAAGATCGCCTCAGTGACTTACCAGCAACTCACTGTGCTTTGGTACTGAACTAACTAAATTTTTAATTCAGTGACGGAAGGCTTCTGGGCACAGTCAAGTACTTGCAAAATCAGAGTGTGATCAAGATGGGATTGACCACTCCAAGAGTTGGAGAAGAATGAGTCACTGTATTTTAATTTAGCAAAACCTTAGCCAGGATAATCCATCAGATGGATTTGATATTTTGAAATACAATGTGGACAATCTGATCAGAGTTGACAATTGAACTCTGAGGTGTCCTATAAATATTTTGGTCAAGGGGATGAACTATATGAAAACTATATCTGCATGGATTCTAAGGATGTTGTTCTACACATTCGACCTATCCGACCATCGGGTACTATTGCTAGATGATCACTTCGATTGATATAAGAATTTATTCTTATGCTATCGACTCAGGTTCAGACCTATGAGGTCACATATATTAGAGTTCATGATCCGATCGGATGGTTGATCAACGATTAAGAATCGTTCTAGGGTTAAATGATCAGTACGATTGACATTTAACCTAGTGCAAATATTGCAAGAGGATCGATTAGCAATTCGATAGCTAATTGACTTAATTTGATTAAGCCAATGGGTTGAGATTAAGTTTAGTTGAATATGATTTAATTTGATTTGGTTTGGGCTTGATTGGACTAAGTTCAATTGGTTTATTGGATAAGTCAAGTGCAAGAAAAAACTAGTCCTAGTTTAATTAGGACTTGGGTCAACCTAATTTCTAATTCGATTAAAAAATTAAATCAGATTTAAATCTAACTTAATCTAATTAAATTAGATTTTTAATTTGGTTAAGACCTATTTTAATTGGATTGATTTGATTTTGGTTTGATTTGGTTTGAGAAACCAAATTTGAACAAGTCATAGATTGAATCCTAGTAAGACTAGGATTCCACCTTGCGCCACCTTAGCCCCCCACGCCCACTCTCTCTTATTTTATGCGATAAAACCTTCTCTCCCAGGCCTTCACACACACCCAAAGCTTTCCACTTTTTTTCTCTTACATGGAATGTGGTTGTGGACCAAGTCAAAGTAAGAATTAGTTTGGATTTCAAATTCTATGAGATAGAATTTTAGAAAACCAAAATTCTTTCTTTATGGTACTAATTTTATCCAAATTTTTTTTAAGATTTTTGTAGATTTTATGGCACATATTATGCATACTTTGCTGATGGTCCATGGTAGAAAAAGAAAGAGGGGGCATCCATAAGTTGGGCACCGCTTGTCTTGCCTTGTTTGGATTTTCCTTGACTAGGTATTTGACCTAGTCAAGGATTCTTCATATCTCTTTATTTAAAATAAATTTTTTCTTAAAATTTTTGTGGATTATAGAGCATTAAGAGACCTTTGAGACATATGAAAATCAAGGAGAAAGAGTATTGGGGTGTGGAGATATAATAGACACAAAACTAAGTGTCTAGGTGAGAAAAAAGAGAAGAAGAAGAGGGTCTTCTTCTAAGGTTGCTGAGTTCACCTCTTCTCCTCCTCCATCTGAGAGTTTTTTAAGTCTCATATCTAAAACTCTTTCTCCTACTTTTTATCTTTAGAAGAGTCTAAATCAAGAAGAAGGAGGTATCTGATCGATCATTAAAGAAGGATCAGCACAGTACTAGCATACTATGCTAATTTCCTGGACCAGGATTTCTGATCGTGATTCGTGGGCTCGTGTGGATGACTCTTAGAGGTTGGATGCATGTGCGGCTCACAACATCATCATCAAGCCCAAATCAGTAAAGTTAGAACATCTAACTTGCAAGGTAATAGATCTGATCTATTATATTTTACATACATTAGATGTAGTATAGAAACATATTGATATGATCAACATGTAGTTCTTGCTCTTTATATTTTAATTTTTGATTTAATACCATATAATAATCATGTAATAAGATCTTATATCTAGAGATTCTCTGATTTTATAAGATAAATTTTAATTTATTTTAGTCTTCCGCTGTCTGATCTTGAAAAAGTTTTCAGATCTAATCCTGAAACCCTAGATCTAGTTCCTTCAATTGGTATCAGAGCCTAGGTTATTTATTACATGATTATTTATACATGCTTAGATTATTTCTTAGATTAGATTTAATTTATAATTTGATTGTTAAATCTAAAATTAAAATTTTTAGATCAATCATGAACTGTAGGTTGTCCTGCTGTAAGGTTTACCCCTTACAGTGTAAAGGTTATCCTAGTTTGTGTAGATCTATCTTTAATCATAAATTTATTAGATGTGATCTAGATTAAATTTATGATTTATTAGATTTAAAAAATATTTAAATCTAAAATAAAATCTCTTTGTTAATAATTTCTGCACAAAGAACCATCATATATTTGTTTGAAAAATTTACGCAGTTTAGTTGAAATTATTTCAATTACATGAATCTATTTAGATTAGATCTAAAGTAGTTTCATGCTTATTTCACTTGTATTTTGATTATGAATCAAACATGCAACTTGCTTGGTAGAATTGTGTTGTAAAAATATTTTACAAACATGAAAATTATTTTTGAAAAGCCGAACCCCAACCCTCAGCCCAAAACTTAATTGAGAATTAAGAAGTTGTTTGATTAGGTTCTAGGATTGTGAATTGAAGAACCTAAGACACAAACCATAACACATTGGGTTAATGGATTAGTGAAAATTAGGTCCATTAATTGGGTTAGACCTAAGGATAGATTAAAGATGGACTTAATTAAAGAATTGACTAAATCTAATCAATTGTTGTCTTAGATTAAGTCAAGGATTCTCTAGATCAATTACAATAGTTGTAGTTGGTCAAGTCCATATCTTTAACGAGAACCAAATGGACTTGATTCTTGGCTAAGCGGTCTAACACGAACTGTTAGGTTGATCTAATTGAAACTAATTAAACTAGTTGGTGTCTAAGGTAAACCAGACCGGTGGTTTTTAATTGGCAGCCTGCTTACCTGACCATTTCTGATAGTGTCTAAGGCAAGCTTTGGCAGACCCTCCCACCGATCGAACTTACCTGGCCTCTTGGTGAAATTATATTTTGATCGGATCATTTGACTATTCGTGCTGACCCATGTCAGCTAGGTAAATCAGTGTGAATGATTTAGGTGCTCCAAGACCAGCCCTTTTAATGGTCTCCCTTAAGCTGACTTGGTGAAGCCAGTGGGAGGATCATGATAAGCTGGTTCATCTGACCTCCTCCTCTAAATCAATTAAATCTTCTAAAATTATTAGGTCCTTAAAATAAAATAGTTATGATGATAACTAGATCATAGCCTCCCATTAAGTGGATGATATGTTGGAAAATGTGTCCCAAAAAGTCAATCGTCAAGCTATTGACGGTTGAGCAACCAAGTATTGTAATTGATTTGTTAATAAATAAAATATATTTGACTTTTTCATCATAAGTTTTCATCTTCTAATGAACTCCATTGTTATGATGAAGTCCTTAGGACTATTTAAGTTCGATAAAGAGAGGATTTATCGATTAGTCCTTAAAACAGTTCACGACCAAATGATAGGCTGTTAATAAGGACGATAGCTTCTATCGAGCATAGGTCGCTATAGGCCATATGGATTGGTTGTCCTCTTAACCAAGGAGTGTGGAGACACTGGTATGGCATACAGGTGAGATGTAAGGGTACATCATCATTGAACATGACCAACTCCAGAGCATTCTGCTGTCGAGAATGTCTCTGATGGGATATAGGTATAAGTGTCCCTTAGACCTGAGATCGTCTCAGTGACTTGCAAGCAACTCACTATGCTTTGGTACTGGACTAACTGAATTTCTAATTCAGGGATGAAAGGCTTCTGGACACAGTCAAGTACTTGCAAAGTCAGAGTGTGATCGAGATGGGATTGACCACTTCAAGAGTTAGAGAAGAATGAGTCGCTGTATTTCAATTTAGCAAAACCTTGGCCAGGATAATCCATCAAGTGGATTTGATATTTTGAAATACAATGTGGACAACCTGATCAGAGTTGATAGTTGAACTCTGGGGTATCCTATGATCATTTTGGTCAAGGGGATGAATTATATGAAAACTATATCCGCATGGGTTCTAAGGATGTTGTTCTACACATTCGACCTATCCGATCGTCGGGTACTATTGCTAGATGGTCACTTTGATTGGTATAGAAATTTATTCCTATGCTATCAGCTTAGATTCAGACCTATGAGGTCACACACATTAGATTTCATGATCCGATCGGATGGTTGATCAACGATTAAGAATCATTCTAGGGTTAAATGATCAATACGATTGACATTTAACCCAGTGCAAAGTATTGTAGGAGGATCGATTAGCAATTCGATTGCTAATTGACTTAATTTGATTAAGCCAATGGGCTGAGATTAAGTATAATTAAATATAATTTAATTAAATTTAGTTTGGGCTTGATTGGATCAAGTCCAATTGGTTTATTGGATAAGCCAAGTGCAAGAAAAAACTAGTCCTAGTTCAACTAGGACTTGGGTCAATCTAATTTCTAATTTGATTAGAAAATTAAATCAGATTTAAATCTAATTTAATCTGATTAAATTAGGTTTTTAATTAGATTAAGACCTATTTTAATTGGGTTAATCTAATTTTGGTTTGATTTGGTTTGAGAAACCAAATTAAAACAAGTCATAAGATAGAATCCTAGTAAGACTAGGATTCCACCTTGCACCACATAAGCCTCCCCATGCCCTCTCTCTCATTCAACACCAATCTTCTCTTATTTTATGTGATAAAAGCCCTCTCCCAGGTCTCTCCCACGTTCACAAAAGGTCTCCTCTCTTCTTTCTTACATGGAAGGTGGTTTGGATCAAATCAAAAAGAAATAAGTTTAGATTTCGAATTCTATGAGATAGAGTTTTAGAAATCCAAAACTCTTTCAATTTTGCACCGAATTTATCCAAATTTTTTTTGGAATTTTTGTGGCTTTTAGGGTATATATTGTGCACCATTTTCCGGTGATCTATGCATAAAAATAAGGAGGAGGTGCTCAAGAGTTGGGCGCCCCTTAACTTGCCATGTTTGGATAAGCCTTGACTAAGTATTTGACCTAGACAAGGACTCTATCATATCTCTCTGTATAAAATGTGTTTCTTTATAAAATTTTTGGAGAAGATAGAAATTTGAGAGACCTTTTAGCCATCTAAAAGTTAAAGAGAAAGACCTTTAGACCGTGGAGATATAAAAGACACAAGTTAGGGTATCTAGAGAGAGAAACGAGAAGAAGAAGAGGGTCTTCTTCTAGGGTTGTTTGTTTTCATAACTTTCCTCCCTCCATCTTGAGTTTTCTGAGAGTGTCTCAGATTTAAAACTCCTCCTTCTACTTTTCATCTTTGGAAGAGTCCAAATTAAGAAGAAGGAGGCACCTGATCAACCATCAAAGAAGGATCAGCGCAGTACTAGCATACTGTGCTGATTTTTTGATGCAGGACTTCTGATCGAGATTCGTGGGCTCGTGTGGATGACTCCCAAAGGCCGGATGTATGTGCAGCTTGCAACATCATCCTTAAGTCCGGATCAGTGAGGTTAGAACGTCTAACTTGCAAGGTAATAGATCTGATCTATTGTTTAATACATACATTAGATGTAGTATAGAAACATGTTAATATGATCAACATGTAGTTCATGCTATATTTATATATTTTAATTTTTGATTTAATGCTATGTAATAATCATGTAATAGAATCTTAGATTTAGAGATTCTCTGATTTTAAAAAATAATTTTGATTTATTTTAGTCTTTCGCTGTATGATCTTGAAAAAGTTTCAAGATCTAACCCTGAAACCCTAGATCTGGTTCCTACAATTGATATCAGAGCCTAGGTTCTTTATTACATGATTATTTATACATACTTAGATTATTTCTTAGATTAGATCTAATTTATAATCTGATTATTAAATCTAAAATTAAAATTTTAGATCAATCACGAACTGCAAGGTTGTCCTGCTGTAAGGTTTACCCCTTATAGTGCAAAGGTTGTCCTAGTTTGTGTAGATCTATCTTTAATCATAAATTTATTAGATATGATCTAGATTAAATTTATGATTTATTAGATTTAAAAGATGTTTAAATCTGAAATAAAATCTCTTTGTTAATAATTTTTGTGCAAAGAAATTATTTAAAGTTGAAATTGTTTCAATTACATGAACCTGTTTAGATTAGATCTAAAGTAGTTTCATGTTTATTTCACTTGTATCTTGATTATGAGCCAAACATGCAATATAGTTGGTAGAATCATATTGTAAAATTATTTTATAAATATAAAAATTATTTTTTGAAAAGCCAAACCCAACCCTCAGCCCAAAACTTAATTAAGAATTAAGAAGTTGTTTGATTAGGTTCTAGGATTGTGAATTGAAGAACCTAAGACACAAACCATAACACATTGGGTTAATAGGTTAGTGGGAATTAGGTCCATTAATTGGTTTAGACCTATGGTTAGATTGAAGATGGACTTAATTAGAGAATTGACTAAATCTAATCAATTATTATCTTAGATTAGGTCAAGGATTCTCTAGATCAATTACAATAGTTGTAGTTAGTCAAGTCCATATCTTTAACGAGAATCAAATGGACTTGATTCTTGGCTAAGCGGTCTAGCATGAACTGTTAGGTTGATCTAATCGAAACTAATTAAACCAGTTGGTGTCTAAGGTAAACCAGACCGGTGGTTTTTAATTGGGAGCCCGCTTATCTGGCCATTTCTGATGGTGTCTAAGGCAAGCTTTGGCAGACCCTCCCACTGATCGAACTTACCTAACTTCTTGGTGAAATTATGTTTTGATCGGATCACTTGACTATTCGAACTGACCCATGTCAGCTAGGTAAATCAGTGTGACTGATTTAGGTGCTCCTAGACCAGCCCTTTTAATGGTCTCCCTTAAGCTGACTTGGTGAAGCCAGTGGGAGGATCATGATAAGCTGGTTCATCTGACCTCACCCTCTATATTATTTAAATCCTCTAAAATTATTAGGTCCTTAAAATGATAAAGTTATAGAGATAACTGAGTCATAGCCTCCCATTAAGGTGTTTGATAATGAGTCCATTAACTCAATAATCATTGCAGATCCAAAGGCCTGGTGCTTGTTGACTAATGGAATTATCACTCATCATATGACGACTTGGAAGTGTCTCTCTAATGGTGGTTAGGTGAGCCAACCAAAGTTGGGCTTAATCATTTGTTGGTTAGATACACCAAGTATGATCATGTTAATGGTTGGACCTAACTGGATCCTTACAGTGGAGGCCAAAGCCTACTGATTAGGTTTCTGGGGCAAAATTAAAATTATTAAAAATTATTTAGAGAAACAATTGGTTATGAACCTACCCTTAGATGTACATGGGTTGGCCAACCAAAGTTGGGCTTGTGTGCAGTCTAAGTGGATTCTAGTACCCACTAAGGAATTAGGGTAATTCTTTGAATTGGAGGTAGAGGCTACCAATTCGAATAAAATAGTGGGAGAAACCTTTTGATTAAAGTCCAAATCTTTAGGTTTAATGAATCAATTACTAATTAGGTTATGGTTCTCCTTTGTGCAAATATGGCCACTTCCCTATCGCTCCGATCATTGTTGGACAATGATAAGTTGGTGGGACCCAACTTCGATAGCTGGTACCAAAAGTTGGAGATGGTCCTGGAGCATGAACGAATCCTATATGTGATAATGGATCCTGCACCTGAGGAGCCAGCTATCAATGCACGTGAAATAGTCAGAGACACTTACCAGAAGTGGCTCAGTGATCGGACTATGGTGCGTTGTATCATGCTGGCTGCCATGAGCGACGAGTTCAGTCACAGATTCGAGACGGCTCAGCCAAAGGACATGCTTCAAGTGTTGGAGGATGCCTTTGGCATACTCGATGATGTGGAGAGGTACAAGACTAGTTGTGCCATCTTCAATGCCAAATTGCGGGATGGTGCCTCTGTCACTGATCATGTATTGTACATGATCGAGTTGATGGAACGATTGAGCAACCTCGGCTTCCCTTGCATGAGCAGCTTGGGAAAGATGCAATACTGAACTCACTGCCCAAGTCTTATCTCACATTCCTCACTCATTATAGAATGACAAAGCCTGAAGTAAACTACCACAGATTATTGGGGTTGCTTCAGAACTTTGAGAAAGATCACCAACTCCATAAGGAGTCAGTGAACTTAGTGTGAGGTTCGTCTTCTGATTCTCGACCTTTGAAGAAAGGGAAGAAGAACAAGAAGAAAAAAGTCAAGAAGGTGCAAGTTCAGGCTGGGATATTTGTGCAGAGCCAGACCAAAAAGATCAAGCCTGATAAGAGTCTATTCTACTGGCAAGCACCCTAGATTAGATAGTGTGTCAGATATCTACTTTTGGCACTGTAGGCTAGGTCATATAAACAAGAACAGAATAAACAGGTTGACTCAAGAGGGAATCCTCGAAGTCAGTGATTGTGAATCACTTCCAACCTGTGAGTCCTGTCTTCTTGGTAAAATGACCAAGTCATCTTTTACTGAAAAAGGTGAAAGAGCTATTGAGCTCTTGGGCCTAGTACATACTGATGTATGCAGGCCCATGAGCACTAGTGCTAGAGGTGGATATTTCTACTTCATAACTTTCACGGATGACCTATCCCGATATGGATATGTCTATCTGATGAAACATAAGTCAGATTCATTTGAAATGTTCAAACGATTTCGAAGTGAAGTAGAAAAACAAACTGGGAAGAGTATTAAAACTCTTCGATCTGATCGAGGAGGAAAATATCTTTCCAGTGACTTTCTCACATATCTAGGAGAGAATGAGATTCTCTCCTAATGGACTCCTCCAGGAACACCACAGCATAATGGTGTGTCTGAAAGGAGGAATCGGACTCTGTTAGACATGGTCTGATCCATGATGGGTTTTGCTAGCTTGCCGATATCCTTCTGGGGATATGCACTCGAATCGACCTATTATCTATTAAATAGGGTTCCAAGTAAGTCTGTAATTAAGACTCCATATGAGATATGGACGAGACGTAAGCCAGCACTTTCACACCTTAGGGTCTGGGGGTGCCCGGCCTATGTCAAACGATTAGTCACAGACAAACTTGGACCTAGGTCTGACAAATGCTCATTCATAGGGTACCCCAAGAGACAAAAGGATATTTTTTCTACCATGCTGATGAACAAAAGGTATTCGTCAGCCTTAAGGCAATCTTTTTAGAAAAGAAGTTCCTTGGTGAAGGAATCGTTGCCTCTAAGGTTGAACTTGATGAAGTTCAACAGGTAGAAGGACCGACACCAATAGTTGAACCTGAGTCGGATATGATTAGATCAGATCCGAAGCCCAATGTACCTGCATCATTAAGGCGATCCGATAGAGTACCGCATCAGCCGAACAGATACTATGATTTCTTGGTCCGAGACGGTGATCCCATCGAACTTGATGAGAATAATGAGGATCCGATCACCTATATGGATGCAATGCAGAGATCTGATTCTGAAAAATGGCTTGAAGCCATGAAATCCGAAATGGAGTCCATGAAGGTCAATGATGTATGGATATTGGTTGACCCACCTGAAGGGGTTAAACCCATTGGGTGTAAATGGATCTTCAAAAGGAAGAGGGGCGCAGACGGAAAGGTGGAGACCTATAAAGCCCATCTGGTCGCCAAGGGGTTCGTCAACGTTATCGTATTGACTATGATGAGATATTTTCCCCTGTGGCAATGCTCAAATCCATTCAGATAATGCTTGCAATAGCTGCCCATCTGGATTATGAGATCTGACAGATGGATGTAAAGATAGCTTTCCTAAATGGAGAGCTGACCGAAGAGGTGTATATGATACAACCTGAGGGGTTTACATCCACAGATGAGTCCAAGGTGTGCAAGCTTCAGAGATCCATTTATGGATTGAAGCAAGCTTTTCGGAGTTGGAACATACGTTTTGATAAGGTGATCAAAACGTATGGCTTCATTAAGAATGGAGAAGAGCCCTGCATCTATAAATGGGCAAATGGTCCAGTTGTGGTATTCCTTGTCTTGTACGTGGATGACATTCTCTTAATCAAGAATGACATCCCCACACTACAGAGAATAAAAGTTTGGTTGTCATCACAGTTCTCCATGAAGGACTTGGGTGAAGCATCCTACATCCTAGAGATGAAGATCTATAAGGATAGATCTAAAAGGATGCTTGGGTTATCCCAGTCCATGTACATAGACACTGTGCTGAAGAGGTTCAGCATGGAGAATTTTAAGAAGGGCTATCTATTGATAGGCCAAGGAATTTCTCTCTCTAAGAAGGATTGTCCGACAACTCCTGAAGAGAGAGAGCGTATGAGTAGAGTCCCATATGCTTCAGCCGTGGGATCTATCATGTACGCCATGACATGTACAAGATCAGATGTGGCATACTCACTAGGAGTAGTGAGTAGATACCAATTTGATCTTAGAGAAAATCACTGAAAAGTGGTTAAAGCCATCCTTAAGTATTTGAGAAATACTAAGGACCAATGGTTGGTTTACGGCAAGTCAGATCTGAAACTTGTGGGGTTCACAGACTCTAGCTTCCAATCTGACCATGATGACAGCAGGAGCGTGTCAGGTTATATCTTTACTCTGAATGGTGGAACCATCTGCTGGAAGAGTTCCAAGCAACATACTGTGGCAGACTCTGTTTGTGAAGCGGAGTACATCACAGCATCGGATGCTGCAAAGGAAGCTGTATGGCTGAGAAAATTCATCAACGAGCTCGGAGTAGCACCCTCCCTCGATGGTCCGATCCTGCTCTACTGCGACAGCACTGGTGTCATAGCTCAGATGAAGGAACCCAAAGCACATCAGCGGACGAAGCACATCTTGCGCTGCTTCCACCTGGTCCGGGAGATCATGGATCGAGGTGACGTCGACCTTCAGAAGATCGACGAAAAGGAGAACCTGACCGACCCCTTCACTAAAGCCCTAGCGATAAAGGAGTTCGACAATCACAAGTCGAAGATGGGTATTAGATACTGTGCCGAGTGGCTTTAGGACAAGTGGGAGTTGTTGGGAAATGTGTCCCAAAAAGCCAATCGTCAAGCTGTTGACGGTTGAGCAACCAAGTATTGTAATTGATTTGTTAATAAATAAAATATATTTAGCTTTTTCATCATAAGTTTTCATCTTCTAATGAACTCCATTGTTATGATGAAGTCCTTAGGACTATTTAAGTTCCATAAAGAGAGGATTTATCGATTAGTCCTTAAAACAGTTCACGATCAAATGATAGGCTATTAATAAGGATGAAAGCTTCTATCGAGCATAGGTCGCTGTAGGCCATATGGGTTGGTTGTCCTCTTAACCAAGGAGTGTGGAGACACTGGTATGGCATACAGGTGAGATGTAAGGGTACATCATCATTGAACGTGACCAACTCCAGAGCATTCTACTATCGAGAATGTCTCTGATGGGATATAGGTATAAGTGTCCCTTAGACTTGAGATCATCTCAGTGACTTGCAAGCAACTCACTGTGCTTTGGTACTGAACTAACTGAATTTTTAATTCAGGGACAGAAGGCTTCTGGGCATAGTCAAGTACTTGCGAAGTCAGAGTGTGATCGAGATGGGATTGACCACTTCAAGAGTTAGAGAAGAATGAGTCGCTGTATTTCAATTTAGCAAAACCTTGACCAGGGTAATCCATCAGATGGATTTGATATTTTGAAATACAATGTGGACAACCTGATCAGAGTTGACAGTTGAACTCTGGGGTATCCTATGATCATTTTGGTCAAGGGGATGAATTATATGAAAACTATATCCGCATGGGTTCTAAGGATGTTGTTCTACACATTCGACCTATCTGATCGTCGGGTACCATTGCTAGATGGTCACTTTGATTGGTACAGAAATTTGTTCCTGTGCTACTGACTTAGGTTCGGACCTATGAAGTTACACACATTAGAGTTCATGATCCGATCGGATGGTTGATCAATGATTAAGAATCGTTCTAGGGTTAAATGATCAATACGATTGACATTTAACCCAGTGCAAAGTGTTGTAGGAGGATCGATTAGCAATTCGATTGCTAATTGGCTTAATTTGATTAAGCCAATGGGCTGAGATTAAGTATAATTAAATATGATTTATTTAGATTTGGTTTGGGCTTGTTTGGATCAAGTCCAATTGGTTTATTGGATAAGCCAAGTGCAAGAAAAAACTAGTCCTAGTTCAATTAGGACTTGGGTCAATCTAATTTAAATTAGATTCTTAATTGGGTTAAGACCTATTTTAATTGGGTTGATCTAATTTTTGTTTGATTTGGTTTGAGAAACTAAATTAAAATAAGTCATAAGATAGAATCCTAGTAAGACTAGAATTTCACCTTGCACCACATAAGCCTTCCCCACACCCTCTCTCTCATTCAATGCCAATCTCCTCTTATTTTGTGTGACAAAAGTCCTCTCCCAAGTCTCTCCCACGTTCACAAAAGGTCTCCTCTCTTCTTTCTTACATGGAAGGTGGTTTAGATCAAATCAAAAAGGAATAAGTTTGGATTTCGAATTCTATGAGATAGAGTTTTAGAAATCCAAAACTCTTTCAATTATGCACCAAATTTATCTAAATTTTTTTTTGAATTTTTGTGGCTTTTAGGATACATATTATGCACCCTTTTCTGATAATCCATGCATGAAAATAAGAAGGAGGTGCTCAAGAGTTGGACGCCCCTTAACTTGCCATGTTTGGATAAGCCTTGACTAGGTATTTGACCTAGACAAGGACTCTATCATATCTCTCTGTATAAAATAAGTTTTTTCATGAAATTTTTGAAAAAGATAGAGATTTGAGAGACCTATGAGCCATCCAAAAATTAGAGAGAAAAACCTTTGGGTTATGGAGATATAAAAGACACAAGTTAGGGTGTCTAGAGAGAGAAACGAGAAGAAGAAGAAGGTCTTCTTCTAGGGTTGTTTGTTTTCATAACTTTCCTCCCTCCATCTTGAGTTTCCTAAGAGCATCTCAGATCTAAAACTCCTCCTTCTATTTTTCATCTTTGGAAGAGTCTAAATCAAGAAGAAGGAGGCACCTGATCAACCATCAGACAAGGATCAGCGCAGTACTAGCATACTGTGCTGATTTTCTGAAGCAGGACTTCTGATCGAGATTTGTGGGCTCGTGTGGATGACTCCTAGAGGCCGGATGCGTGTGCGGCTTGCAACATCATCTTTAAGCCCGGATCAGTGAGGTTAGAATATCTAACTTGCAAGGTAATAGATCTGATCTATTGTTTAATACATACATTAGATGTAGTATAGAAACATGTTGATATGATCAACATGTAGTTCATGCTATATTTATATATTTTAATTTCTGATTTAATACTATATAATAATCATGTAATAGGATCTTAGATCTAGGGATTCTCTGATTTTAGAAAATAATTTTGATTTATTTTAGTCTTCCACTGTATGATCTTGAAAAAGTTTCAAGATCTAACCCTGAAACCCTAGATCTGGTTCCTACATGATAATGGGTCTATTAGTTAGATAATCATTGGAGGCCCAAAGGTTTGGTGCTTATCGGCTGATAGAATTGTCATTCATAATATGACTTCTTGACTGCATCTTTCTAAATGGTAGTTAGGTTAGCCAACCAAAGTTGGGCCTAATCATTCACTGGCTAGATGGGCCAAGTATGGTCATGTTAATGGTTGGACCTAAGCAGACCTTTTCAGTGGAGGCCAAAGCCTATTGATTAGGGACTGAGGTAAAATTTAAATTAGTAAAAAATATTTTAAAAAATAATTGGTTATGAACCTACCCTTCAATGTACATGGGTTGGCCAACCAAAGTTAGGCTTGTGTGCAGTCTAAGTGGATTCTAGTACCCACTAAAGAATTAAGATAATTCCTCGAATTGGAGGTAGAGGCTACCAATTTGAATAAAATAGTGAGAGAAACCTTTTGATTAAAGTTCAAATCTTTAGATTTAATGAATCACTTACTAATTAGGTTATGATTTTTTTTTTGTGCAGATATGGCCACTTCCCTATCGCTTCGATCATTATTGGACAATGATAAGTTGGTGGGACCCAACTTCGGTAGCTGGTACCAAAAGTTAAAGATAGTCCTGGAGCATGAACGGATCCTATATGTGATAACGGATCCTGCACCTGAGAAGCCAGCTGCTAATGCACGTGGAATAGTCAGAGACACTTATCAAAAGTGGCTCAGTGATCGGATCACGATGCGCTGCATCATGCTGGTTGCCAGGAGCAACGAGTTCAATCACATATTTGAGATGGCTCAGCCAAAGGACATGCTTCAAGTGTAGGAGGATGCCTTTGGCACACCTGATGATGTGGAGAGGTACAAGACTAGTTGTGCCATCTTCAATGCCAAAATACGAGATGGTGTCTTTATCACTGATCATGTATTGTACATGATTGAGCTGATAGAGCGTTTGAGCAAGCTCGGCTTTCTCTTGCATGAGCAGCTTAAAAAAAATGCAATACTGAACTCGCTGCCCAAGTCTTATCTCCCATTCCTCACTCATTATAGAATGACAAAGCCTGAAGTAAACTACCACGGGTTATTGGGGTTGCTTCAAAACTTTGAGAAGGATCACTAACTCCACAAGGAGTCAGTAAACTTAGTGGGAAGTTCGTCTTCTGGTTCTCGACCCTTTGAGAAAGGAAAGAAGATCAAGAAGAAGAAAGTGAAGAAGGTGCAAGTTCAGGCTGGGACATCAGTGCAGGGCCAGACATCAGTGCAGGGCTAGACCAGAAAGATCAAGCCCGATAAGAGTCAAGCTGAATGCTTCTTTTGCAAAAAGCAGGGGCACTAAAAGAGAAACTGTCCTCAGTACATTGCCTCCATGGATCTGAACAGGCAGAAAAAGAAACAAGCTGTTGCTAGACAAGGTATTTATATGATAACTCCTTGTAATTTCTCTATATGTGATATAACTGACTGGGTATTGGATATCGGTAGCCTTACCATATTTGCAATTTATTGCAGGGGTTGCAAAACAGTAGAAGATTCGAGCAAGGCAAGAGATTTCTGAACGTTGGAGATAGAAGACCAGTTCCAGTTCTAGCATTAGGAATCTTGAAACTTGTATTTGAGTCCCATATCGTTGTTCTTAATGATTATCATTTCTGTCTCAATTTTTTTTAAATATTATTTCTGTAGGCCTTCTGACCAAAAATGATTATGAAATTTTAATAAAGAAATAAGTTTGTAATATCATTATGAATGGTGTTACTATTTTTTGCAGATATTTGAACAATGGTGTGTTTATGTTATCACAACCTGTTAATGTAGTCTATTCTATGACAAGCACCCTAGATTAGATAGTGTATCAGATATCTACTTATGGCACTATAAGCTAGGTCATATAAACAAGTACAAGATAAACAAGTTGACTCAAGAGGGAATCTTTGAAGTCAGTGATTGTGAATCACTTCCAACCCATGAGTCCTGTCTTCTTGGTAAAATGATCAAGTCACCTTTTACTGAAAAAGATAAGAGAGCTACTGAGCTCTTGGGCCTAGTACCTACTGATGTATGTGGGCCCATAAGCACAAGTGCTAGAGGTGGATATTTCTACTTCATCACTTTCACAGATGATCTATCCAGATATGGATATATCTATCTGATGAAACATAAGTCAGATTCGTTTGAAATGTTCAAACGATTCCGAAGTAAAGTAGAAAAACAAACTGAAAAGAGTATTAAAACTTTTTGATCTGATCGAGGAGGAGAATATCTTTCTGGTGAGTTTCTCACATATCTAGGAGAGAATGGGATTCTCTCCCAATGGACTCCTCCAAGAACACCATAGCATAATGGTGTGTCTGAAAGGAGAAATCAGATTCTGTTAGACATGGTCCGATCCATGATGGATTTTGTCAGCTTGCCGATATCTTTTTGGGGATATGCACTTGAATCGACCTATAATCTATTAAATAAAATTCCAAGTAAGTCTGTAATTAAAACTCCATATGAGATATAGATAGGGTATAAGCTAGCACTTTCACACTTTAGGGTCTGGGGGTGCCCGGCCTATGTCAAATGGTTAGTTACAGATAAACTTGGACCTAGGTCTGACAAATGCACATTCATAGGGTATCCCAAAGAGACCAAAGGATATTTTTTCTATCATGCTGATGAACAAAAGGTGTTCATCAGCCTTAAGGCAATCTTTTTAGAAATAGAGTTCCTTGGTGAAGGAACCATTGCCTCTAAGGTTGAACTTAATAAAGTTCAACAGGTAAAAGGACTGACACCAATAGCTGAACCTGAGTCAGATTTGATTAGATCAGATCCAAAGCCCAATGTACCTGCATCATTAAGGTGATTCGATAGAGTACCGTGTCAGCCGGATAGATACTATAGTTTCTTGGTTCAGGACGGTGATCCCATCAAACTCGATGAGAATGATGAGGATCTGATCACCTATATGGATGCAATACAGAGACCTGATTTCGAAAAATGGCTTGAAGTCATGAAATCCAAAATGGAATCAATGAAGGTCAACGATGTATGGACATTGGTTGACCCACCTAAAGGGGTTAAACCCATTGGGTGTAAATGGGTCTTCAAAAAGAAGAGAGACACAGATGAAAAGGTGGAGACCTATAAAGCCTATCTGGTTGCCAAGGGGTATCGTCAACATTATGGTATTGACTATAACGAGATGTTCTCTCCTATGGCAATACTCAAATC
The DNA here is from genome assembly GCF_000442705.2 of Elaeis guineensis. Classification (NCBI taxonomy): domain Eukaryota; kingdom Viridiplantae; phylum Streptophyta; class Magnoliopsida; order Arecales; family Arecaceae; genus Elaeis; species Elaeis guineensis. Next base: position 87,393,375 of record NC_026002.2, read on the forward strand.
TATTCGGATAATGCTTGCAATAGCTGCCCATCTGGATTATGAGATCTGACATATGGATGTAAAGATAACTTTCCTGAATGGAGAGCTGACCGAAGTGGTGTATATGATACAACCTGAGAGATTTACATCCATAGATGAGTCCAAGGTGTGCAAGCTTTAGAGATCCATTTATGGATTGAAGCAAGCTTCTCGGTGTTGGAACATGCATTTTGATACGGTGATCAAAACGTATGGCTTCATTAAGAATGGAGAAGAGCCCTGCATCTATAAATGGGCAAATGGTCTAGTTGTGGCATTCCTTATCTTGTACGTGGATGACATTCTCTTAATCGAAAATGACATCCTCGCACTATAGGGAGTAAAAATTTGGTTGTCATCGCAGTTCTTCATGAAGAACTTGGGTGAAGAATCTTACATCCTAGGGATGAAGATCAATAGAGATAGATCTAAAAGGATGCTTGGGTTATCCCAGTCCATGTACATAGACACTATGCTGAAGAGGTTCAGCATGGAGAATTCTAAGAAGGGCTATCTACCAATAGGCCATAAAATTTCTCTCTTTAAGAAGGATTATCCGACAACTCCTGAAGAGAGAGAGCATATGAGTAGAGTCCCATATACTTTGGTCGTAGGATCTATCATATACGCCATGACATATACAAGACCAGATGTGGCATACTCACTAGGAGTAGTGAGTAGATATCAATCTAATCTTGGAGAAAATCACTGGAAAGTGGTTAAAACCATCCTTAAGTATTTAAAAAATACTAAGGATCAATGGTTGGTTTATGGCGAGTCAGATCTAAAATTTATGGGGTTCACAGACTTCAGCTTTCAATCTGACCATGATGATAGCAGAAGCGTGTCGGATTATATCTTTACTCTGAATGGTGGAGCTATTTGCTGGAAGAGTTTTAAGCAGCATACTGTGGTAGACTCTATTTGTGAGGTGGATTACATCGCAACATCGGATGCTGTAAAGGAAGCTGTGTGGCTGAGAAAATTCATCATCGAGCTTGGAGTAGCACCCTCCCTCGATGGTCCGATCCTGCTCTACTGCAACAGCACTAGTGTCATTGCTCAGGCGAAGGAACTCAAAGTACACCAGCGGATGAAGCATATTTTGCACCACTTCCACCTGATCCGAGAGATCGTGGATCGAGAACCTTTAGAAGATCGACGAAAAGAAGAACCTGGCTAACCCCTTCACTAAAGCCCTGGCGATAAAGGAGTTCGACAACAACAAGTCAAAGATGCATATTAGATACTGTGCCAAGTGGCTTTAGGACAAGTGGGAGTTGTTGAAAAATATATCCCAAAAGTCAATCGTCAACCTGTTGACGGTTGAGCAACCTTGTATTGAAATTGATTTGTTAATAAATAAAATATATTTTTGGCATTTTCATCACAAATTTTCATCTTCTAATGAACTCCATTGTTGTGATGAAGTTCTTAGGACTATTTAGGTTCGATAAAGAGAGGATTTATCGATTAGTCTTTAAAACTATTCACGACCAAATGATGGACTGTTAATAAGGATGACAGCTGCTATCGAGCATAGGTCACTATACGCCATATGGGTTAGTTGTTCTCTTAACCAAGGACTGTGGAGATACTAATATGGCATACAGGTGAGATGTAAGGGTACATCATCATAGAACGTGACCAACTCTAGAGCATTCTACTGTCGAGAATGTCTCTGATGGGATATAGGTATAAGTATCCCTTAGACCTGAGATCGCCTCAGTGACTTACAAGTAACTCACTGTGCTTTGGTACTGGACTAACTGAATTTTTAATTCAGTGATGGAAGGCTTCTGGGCACAGTCAAGTACTTGCGAAGTCAGAGTGTGATCAAGATGGGATTGACCACTCTAAGAGTTGGAGAAGAATGAGTCGCTGTATTTCAATTTAGCAAAATCTTGGCCAGGGTAATCATCAAATGAATTTGATATTTTGAAATACAATGTGGACAACCTGATTAGAGTTGACAGTGAAACTCTGAGGTGTCCTATAAGTATTTTGGTCAAGGAGATGAATTATATAGAAACTATATCCGCATGGGTTCTAAGGATGTTGTTCTACACATTCGACCTATCCGACCGTCGGGTACCATTGCTAGATGGTCACTTCGATTAATACAGAAATTTATTTCTATGCTACCAATTTAGGTTCAAATCTATAAAGTCACACACATTAGAGTTCATTATCCGATCGGATGGTTGATCAATGATTAAGAATTGTTCTAGGGTTAAATGATCAATACAATTGACATTTAACCTAGTGCAAGTGTTGCAAGAGAATCGATTACCAATTCGATAGCTAATTAGCTTAATTTGATTAAGCCAATGGGCTGAGATTATGTCTAATTGAATATGATTTAATTAGATTTGGTTTGGGCTTGATTGGACTAAGTTCAATTGGTTTATTGGATAAGTCAAGTGCAAGAAAAAACTAGTCCTAGTTCAATTAGGACTTGGGTCAACCTAATTTTTAATTCAATTAAAAAATTAAATTTGATTTAAATTTAATTTAATTTGATTAAATTAGGTTCTTAATTGGGTTAAGATCTATTTTAATTGGGTTGATTTGGTTTTGGTTTGATTTGGTTTGAGAAACCAAATTTGAACAAGTCATAGATTGAATCTTAGTAAGACTAGGATTCCACCTTGCGCCATCTTAGCCCCCCATGCCCACTCTCTCTTATTTTGTGCGACAAAACCTTCTCTCCTAGGCCTTCACACATGCCCAAAGCTTTTCACCCTTTCTCTCTTACATGGAATGTGGTTGTGGACCAAGTCAAAGTAGGAATTAGTTTGGATTTCAAATTCTATGAGATAGAATTTTAGGAAACCAAAACTCTTTCCTTATGGCACTGATTTTATCCAAATTATTTTTATAATTTTTATGATTTTTGTGGCACATATTGTGTACCCTTTACTGGTGGTCTATGGTAGAAAAAGAAAGAGGGGGCGCCCATGAGTTGGGCACCACTTGTCTTGCCCTGTTTGGATTTTCCTTGACTAGGTATTTGACCTAAACAAGGATTCTTCATATCTCTTTATTTAAAATGAATTTTTTCTTAATATTTTCATGGATTATAGAGAATTGAGAGACCTTTGGGGCATATAAAAATCAAAGAAAAAGAGTGTTGGGGTATGGAGATGTAACAGACACAAAACTAAGTGTCTAGGTGAGAGCAAAGAGAAGAAGAAGAGGATCTTCTTCTAGGGTTGCTGAGTTCACCTCTTTCCTTCCTTCATCTGTGAGTTTTCTAAGAGTGTCTCATATCTAAAACTCCTTCTCCTACTTCTCATCTTTAGAAGAGTCTAAATCAAGAAGAAGGAGGCATCTGATCGACCATCAAAGAAGAATCAGCACAGTACTAGCATACTATGCTGATTTTCTGGATCAGGACTTCTGATTATGATTTGTGGGCTCGTGTGGATGACTCCTAGAGGTTGGATATGTGTGTGGCTTGCAACATCATCTTCAAGCTCGGATCAGTAAAGTTAGAATATCTAACTTGCAAGATAATAGATCTGATCTATTATATTTTACATACATTAGATGTAGTATAGAAACATGTTGATATGATCAACATATAGTTTTTGCTCTTTATATTTTTATTTTTGATTTAATGCCATATAATAATCATGTAATAGGATCTTAGATTTAGGGATTCTCTAGTTTTATAAGATAAATTTTAATTTATTTTAGTCTTTCACTGCCTGATTTTGAAAAAGTTTCAAGATCTAACCCTGAAATCCTAGATCTGGTTCCTTCATAATGAGCAACCTAATCAAAAGCTAATTAACTATATCGACCAAGTAAGTGAGATCGGTGGGAGGATATTCTAAGCTTGCCTTAGACACCATCAAAATGATTAGGTAAGCCACTCCCAATTAAAAATCATCGGTCGAAATGCCAAACTTACCTTAGACACCAATTGGTTCATCAATTTCAATTAGATTTGCCTAAAGATTTGAGCTTGACCACTGAGCCATGATCAAGATCCATTTGGTCTAATCAAAGATATGGACTTGACCATCTACAACTATTGTATTGATTCTAGAAAAATTCTAATTTAATCTAATTCAATATTTGGTTAGATTTATTCAATTTCTCTACTCGATCCATTAACTTTTTGATTCTAACCTTAGGTCTAACCCAATTAAGATGACCTGATCAAGCTAACCCATAAACCCATCAACCCATATTTTATGTGAATAATATTAGATCTTTAATTCATAATTTTAGATCTAATTAGTTCAACTTAATTCTCAATTAAGTGTAGGTTCAACATGAATTTAGGTTTAGATTTGAAATAATTTTAATTTTTTATTTTAGAAATAATTTACAATGAATTTTATGTAAAGATTTTTTATTCTGAAACTTGGGTCAACTCAATCAACATTGAACCAGCTAGACAAGAAAATTGGATCAACAAACTGGGTTGGCTCAGTAATTGTGCAAGCATTTTTCAAAAAATTTTAGATCTAAAAAATTATGCATAATTCTAAAATAAAATCAGTCATAAATATCCTTTTAGATTATATCTGAACTTTTTATGATTTTAAATTTTATTTTCTTATGATTAAAATAATTTTAATTATATAGATTAGATATTTTACATTTCATATAACTTTATATCACACACAACAAATCTAGAGTTTCAAGATCTCGAGTTTTGCAGAAAAGTAAGTTGTTCCTTTAACATTCTTCTTCATGGGATTTAATCACATAGCTGTTGGGAATAGTGTCCCAAAGCCAATCGTTAGCCTGTTGATGGTTGTGCTCATTTTTGTATATGTACATGAATTATGAATTAATAAAAATTATTTTGATATTTTTCATCATAAAATATTTCATCTTCTAATGAACTCCTATGTTGTGGTGAAGTCCTTAGGACTATTTAGACTCGACAAAGAAGGATTTATCGTTTAGTCCTTAAATCTGTTCGCAACCAAATGATACGTTGTTATCAAGGACGACAACGTTTATCAAGCATAGGTCATTGTGTGCCATATAGGTTGGTTGTCCTCTTAACCAATGAGTGTGGAGATACTGGTATGGCATACAGGTGAGATGTAAGGGTACATCTACACTGAAAGTGACCGACTCTGGAGTTATTTTTTCTGTCAAGATTTGCTTCGATAGAATATGGGTATAAATATCCCTTCGATCTGAGACTGCCATGATGACTTGCAAGCAACTCACTGCACTTAGGCATTGGACTACCTGAATTTCTAATTCAGTGACGGAAGGCTGCTGGGTGTAGTCAAGTACTTGACTTGTCGGTGCATGTGTCAAGATGGGATTGACCACTCCAATTTAGGAGCTAGGTACAGTCATATTTTAATTTAGCAAAACCTTGACCAGGGTAGTCTTTTTGAGGAGTCACAGGACTGTTTGAGTTGAGCACGATTCGGATGATCTAATCAGGATTGACAGTTTAACCCTGAGTCATCCTAAACATAGAGGTCAAAAGGATGAATTATACAGTAACCATATTCACGTAGGTTCTGAGTGTTGCGATTGTGACTATTCGACCTATCCAATCATCGGGTACCATTGCTAGATGATCACTTCGATTAGTACAGGAATTGGTTCCTGTGCTACCGACTTAGGTTCGAACCTGTGGAGTCACACACATTAGAGGTTCCTATCTGATCTGATGGCTGATGAAGAGTCCTAATGCTCATGGACTATGAGTTTTATATGTCTGAAACTCTATGATCGAGAATCAGGATTCTCTGATCATGGGTCCCACACATTTTGGTACCGGGATCAAGAGTCCCACTGGTTTGGGACTCTTCGATCAGGGTTACATATCGATGAATTTTGATGCCCGATTACCCATCAGATTTGGACTCAATATTTATGAGAGGTTTAATTAATGATTTGATCACTAATTAACTCAATTTAATTGAGTAATTATTTTTGGATCAAGTCCAATTGAATTGGATTCAGTTGGGTTTGACCCAATTAGGTTAAGAGTTGACCTAATCGTCGAGATGGTTTGGTCCCTGATTTGATTAGGGGTTGGACTTAATAAATTTCTGATTTGATTAGGATTTTATTGAGCCTAATTAAGCCTAATTAAGTTTGATTTAAATTAGTCTAATTGGGCCTAACTTATTTGGTTCAATTAGGTTGGTTTAAATAATGAAACCATCTTGACCCATTCTCCCTGCGCCACCTCACTTCCACTGCGCCCATTTGAATTCATGAGAATGAAGTTCTCATGAATTTTTTCTCACACAAAGCCCTCCTCATGCCCTACTTTAATGCACCAAATGAGTGGATAAGAATGATTGGTTGGCCATTCAAATTCAAAACAAAGTTTGAATTTGAATGAGCAACCAATCTTAGCGCCTTGACCTTATCTTCTTTTAGTGCCCCATTTATTACACAAGAAAATATTTCTTATGAAATCACTCATGCACAAATTAAGCCACACCCTCCTCTTCTCACGCCCTTAGTGGATAGGGATAAATTGGTTTCCATGTGAATTCAAAATTTGATTTGAATTCAAATGTGCAATTACTCATCTTTATCCTCTCACATGGATAAGATGCTTGACATTGTTTTAAAAGAAGGAGAAGAGTGGGGCGTGTGCAAAAAAAAATTTGGAGAGAAAATCTGGGCATGAGGAATCCTTGTGTGCAAGGTGAAGGTCTATATCATTTCGAGAGAAAAAGAAAGAAAAGAAAAAAAAAGTGTGCGTAGGGTTTCGGTGAATTCTTCAGGGTTTCAGCCTGGAGTTCGGGAAGTGAGAAGGTGAGCTATGAGTGTCGTGAGCCCACCAAATTTTAGAAAGATCTTCAACATCCTCTCAAGCATGTCTGTTGATGATCTAAAGCATCTAAAGAATCAACAGACATCGATCGAAGGAGTTCGATCAGCATCGACCGTCGAAAGGGCTCTACAATGAGCTAGCACTCGTGAGGAGTCGATCAGATCAGGAGCTTCATGTGGATGATCTGCAGAGGTCAGACACACTGTGTGACTACATCGCAATGATCAAACTCTTCCAACGGTGATCAGATTGAGGTGATCTACTACCCGTACAAAGGTATTGTATTCTGAACACATTACAGTAAAGTATTTACTGTTCAAATTCGAATTTCAAATTTAAATGCATACATGTTACATATCATATTTAGATCCTAGTGTAGGATAAATTTTTATTAATTAATTAGATTAATTAATAATTTTTACTGTAAAATAATGATTTTGAAAAAAATTTAAAATTATCATTTTACCCCTGCACTGAATTTTCTCACAAATGGTATCAGAGCGGGTTCTTAGATATGATATATATATTTGCATGCGTAGATTAAGTTGTAATCTAAAAGTTTAAATTTAAAATTTGAAATTTAAAATTTAAAATTTGAATTTTGAAAGTTGTTTGAAATTCAAAATTCAAAAATTTGAAATTTAAAATTTAAAATTTAAATTTTGAAATTTAAAATTCAAAATTCAAAATTCAAAAATTTAAAATTCAAAAATTGAAATTTGATTGAAATTTCAAATTTGAAATTCAAAATTTAAAATTCAAAATTTAAAATTCAAAATTTAAAATTCAAAAATTTAAAATTTGAAATTTATTTGAAATTTGAAATTCAAAATTTAAAATTTGAAATTTGAAATTTGAAATTTAAATTTTAAAATTGGTATATTTAGATATACTTGATCCAAGTAGCAAGTAATCGAATTGGGTTGGTTGCCATGGCCGTCCGGTCATAGGAGAAAAGTAGGGTTTAAAGGCCCTCTCTTTCCATTCGATGAGGTCTCCTATGGCGGTGGGGTGCCTATGTGATTATATCCCATGCAGATGAAGCAGCGAAAGAAATATTCATGATTTATTTTGATTGAGTTATTTTTTGTTATGTAATTAGCAATAGGATTGCTATTTATGAAATGTGCTGATATATTTGTGTAATAAGTCAACATATTTGGTGAACAGAAAATAAAATCTTTCAAATTTAAAAATTATTTTCGAAATGCCAAACCCTGACCCATCAGTCCAAATACTTAATTAAAAGAATTAAGTGTTGTCTAGTAGGTCTAGAATTATGAATTAAGACCTAAGACAATTGCATAAACTTGTGGGTCAATGGGTTAGATGGATTAGATCCATAATTGGGTTAGACCTAAGATTAGCTTAAAGAAATAGATTAAATTAAAGTAATTGGTCAAATCTAATCAAAAGTTGAATTAGATTAGGTCAAGGATACTCTAGACTCAACTTCAATAGTTGTAGTTGAATGGGTCCATGTCTTTAACTAGACCAAGATGGACTTAATTCATGGCTATGTGGTGGAACCCTATTTACTAAGTTGATCAAATTAAAACTAATGAACCGGTTGGTGTCTAAGGTAAGTTTGGTAGTTTGACCAGTGGTTTTTAAGCGGGAGCTACTCGTAGTGATTTGATCTCTGATGAGTTAATGGCTTATCCCCACCACTGATCTCACTTACCTGGCCAACCTGGTGAATTAGGTTTTGATTAGATCACTTGGTGATTAGGACTCACCCATGTCATTAGGTAAATGAGTTTGACTGATTTAGGTGCTCCTAATGCCAGCTTTAAGTAAATCCTTTTTAATCTGACTTGGTGAAGTTAGTGGGAGGATTAAAATTGGCTAGATATTTTTTTCTCATCTATTCTTTAATAAAATCCTCAAAAAAAAAATTATTAGGTCCTAAAAATGATTAAGTTATATTGATAACTAAGTCATAGCCTGCCATTAAGTGAGTGATAATGAGTCTATTAGTTTAATAATCATTGGAGGCCCAAAGGCCTGGTGCTTATTGACTAATGGAATTATCATTCATAGCATAATAATTTGGTTTGAGTCTTTCTGATAGTGGTTAGGTTGGCCGATCAAAGTCGGGCTTGATCATTTATTGGTCCGATTCACCAAATCAAATCATGTTAATGGTTGGACCTAACCAGATTTTTTTAGTGGAGGCCAAAGCCTACTGATTAGGTTCTGAGGCAAAATTAATTACTAGAAGTTGTTTAGAGAAACAACTGGTTATGAACCTACCCATAGATGCACATGGGTTGACCAACCAAAGTTGGGCTCGTGTGTAGTCTGTGTGGATTCTAGTACCCACTAAGGAATTAAAGTAATTCCTCGAATTGGAGGTTGAGGCTACCAATTCGTAAAAATACTGAGAGAAACATTAGACTAAAGTCCAAGTCTTTAGTATTAATAATTTATGTACTAATATAGGTCTAATTTTCCTTTATGCAGCTATGGCCACTACCCTGTCGCTCCGATCATTATTAGATAATGACAAGCTCATGGGACCTAGTTTCGATAGCTGGTATCAAAAATTAAAAATCATCCTTGAGCATGAGCGGATCCTTTATGTAGTAACGGATCCGACACCTGAGGAGCCAGCCCTGAATGCTAGAGAGACGATCCGAGACACTTACTAGAAGTGGCTCAACGACCGCACCAACGTCCGGTGCATAATGCTGGCAGCAATGAATGATGAGTTCAGTCGCAGGTTCGAGAATGTCCAGCCACAGGAGATGCTTCAAATATTGAATGACTCTTTTGGCACGCCTGACGATGTTGAAAGGCACAAAACTAGTTATGCCATTTTCAATGCTCGGATGAGGGATGGAGCCTCAGTCACTGATCATGTACTGTACATGATCGAAATGATTGAGCACCTAAGTAAACTAGGTTTTTCTCTACACGAGCAGCTCGATAAGGATGCGATCCTTAATTCTCTGCCCAAGTCCTTCCTTCCCTTCCTTACTCATTTTCGAATGACAAAGCCTGCAGTGAACTACCATGGCTTGTTGGGTTGCTGCAGAACTTTGAGAAGGATCACCAGCTCCATAAGGAGTTGGTGAATGTTGTGGGAGGGTCTTCTTCTGGTCGTCGCCCCTTTAAGAAAGGGAAGAAGAACAAGAAGAAGGAGAATAAGAAGATGCAGCTGCATGCTGGGACGTCTGCACAGGGTCAGACCAAGAAGTGCAAGTCCGACCAGAGCCAGGCGGAGTGCTTCTTTTGCAAGAAGCAGGGGCACTGGAAGAGGAACTGTCCTCTATACATTGCCTCACTGGACCCGAACAGGCCAAAGAAGAAGCAAGGTACTTATATGATAACACCTTGCAACTTTTTCATTTGTGATACTACTGCCTGGGTATTGGATACCAGAAGCCCTTATCATATTTGCAATTCGATGCAAGGTCTGCAGGTCAGTAGGAGATTTGATGAAGGTGAGAGGTTCCTGAACGTTGGAGATGGAAGCAAAGTTCCAGTTCTAGCATTAGGAATCATGAACCTTGTAATCAATTCTCAAAATATAATTCTGAGTGAATATCACTATTATCTAAGTATTTTATTAAATATTATTTCTGTAGGCCTTTTGGCCATGAACGGTTATCAATTTTTAATAAAAGAAAATGTTTGCAATATTATTTTGAATGGTGTTACAATGTTTATTGGATAACTTTAGAATGGAATTTACTTTCTATCACAACCTGTTAATGTGGTTCAAACCTCTGGTAAATATCCTAGAATAGATAATGTGTCAGAAGTCTACCTTTGGCACTGTAGGCTAGGTCATATCAATAAGAACAGGATAAACAGGTTGGCTCAAAAAGGAATTCTTGAAGTAGGTGATTGTGAATCACTTCCAACCTGTGAGTCCTGTCTTCTTGGTAAAATGACCAAGTCACCTTTTACTGAAAAAGGTGAGCGAGCTAGTGAACTCTTGGGTCTGGTACATTCTGATGTATGTGGACCCATGAGCACAAGTGCAAGAGGTGGATATTTCTACTTCATAACCTTCACAGATGACCTATCGAGGTATGGGTATGTCTATTTAATGAAGCATAAGTCGGAGTCGTTTGAAATATTCAAACTATTCCGAAATGAGGTAGAAAAATAAACTGAGAAGTGTATTAAAACTCTTCGATCTGATCGAGGAGGTGAATACCTTTTCAATAAATTTCTGACATATCTTTGGGAGAATGGGATTCTCTCTCAATGGACTCCTCCTGGAACACCACAGCATAATAGTGTATCTGAAAGGAGGAATCAGACCTTGTTAGACATGGTTCGATCCATGATGGGGTTTGCTGGTCTGCCGATCTCTCTCTGGGGATATGCGCTCGAATCGACTTGTTACCTTCTAAATAGAGTTTCGAGTAAGTCTGTAACCAAAACACCATATGAGATATGGATAGGACGTAAGCCAGTACTCTCACACCTTAGGGTTTGGGGGTGTCCGACTTATGTTAAATGTTTAATTACGGACAAGCTAGGACCTAGGTCTGACAAGTATAATTTTATAGGATACCCAAAAGAGACCAAAGGGTATTATTTCTACCTGACTGATGTGCAAAAAGTGTTTGTCAGCCTTAAGGCAATCTTTTTGAAAAAGGAGTTCCTTGGTGAAGGGACTGTTACCTCTGAGGTCGAACCTGATGAAGTTCGACAGGTGGAAAAACTGACACAAGTTGCTAAACCTGAATCGGATTTGATTAGATTAGATCCGGATCCCATTGTTCAAGCACCCTTAAGGCGATCTGGTAGAGTACCATGTCAACCGGATAGATACTATAGTTTCTTGGTCCGGAACGACGATCCTATCAAACTTGATGAAAACGATGAGGATCCGATCACCTACATGGATGCAATGCAGATACCCAACTCTGAGAAATGGTTAGAGGCCATGAAATCCGAAATGAAGTCCATGAAGGTCAACGATGTGTGGATATTGGTTGACCCATCCGAAGGAGTAAAACCCATAGGGTGTAAGTGGGTCTTCAAGAGGAAGAGGGGCGCAGACGGAAAGGTAGAAACCTATAAAGCCCATCTGGTTGCCAAGGGATATCGTCAGCGTTATGGTATAGACTATGATGAGACATTTTCTCCTGTGGCAATGCTCAAATCCATTCAGATTATGCTTGCGATAGCTGTCCATCTGGATTATAAAATCTGGCAGATGGATGTGAAGACAGCTTTCCTAAACAGAGAGCTGGATGAAGAGGTGTATATGATACAACCTGAAGGATTCACATCCACTGATGAGTCTAAGGTGTGCAGACTACAGAGGTCTATTTATGGACTTAAGCAGGCATCTCAAAGTTGGAACATACATTTTGATAGGAGGATCAAGACGTATGGCTTTGTTAAGAATGGAGAAGAGCCCTGCATTTATAAGTGGGATAATAGTCTAGTAGTGGTATTTCTTGTATTGTATGTGGATGATATTCTCTTAATCGGAAATGATGTCCCTACAGTACAGAAAATAAAGATTTGGCTGTCGTCACAGTTCTCCATGAAGGATTTGGGAGAAGCTTCCTACATCCTAGGGATGAGGATCTATAGGGATAGATCTAAAAGGTTGCTTGGTTTATCTCAATCTACGTACATAGATACTATGCTGAAGAGGTTCAGCATGGAGAATTCCAAGAAAGGCTATCTACCGATAGGCCATAGAATTTCTCTCGAAGAGGGATTGTCCGACAATGCCTCAAGAGAGAGAGCGTATGGGTAAGATTCCATATGCTTCGGTAGTGGGATCTATCATGTATGCCATGATATGTACACGACCAGATGTGGCATACTCACTAGGGGTAGTGAGTAGATACCAATCTGATCCATGGGAGAATCACTGGAAGGTTGTTAAAACCATCCTGAAGTATTTAAGAAATACTAAGGACTAGTGGCTTGTTTATGGTGAATCAGACTTGAGACTTATAGGGTTTACAGACTCTAGTTTCCAGTCTGATCACGATGACAGCAAAAGTGTGTCAAATTTTATTTTTACCCTTAATGGTGGGGCTATCTGCTGGAAGAGTTCCAAGCAACACACAGTGGCTGATTCAGTTTGCGAGGTGGAGTATGTCGCTGCATCAGATGCTGCCAAAGAAGCGGTGTGGCTGAGGAAATTCATCACCGAGCTCAGAGTAGCACCCTTCCTTGTTGGTCCAGTTCTGCTCTACTGTGACAGCTCTGGAGCCATTGCTCAGGTGAAGGAACCCAAGGCACACCAACGGACGAAGCATATTCTGCGCCGCTACCATCTCATCCAAAAAATTATGGATCGAAGTGACGTCGACCTTTTGAAGATCGATGGAAAGGAGAATCTGGCCGATCCAGTCACTAAAGCCATTGCGGTGAAGGAGTTCGACGACTACAAGTTGAAAATGGGTATTAGATACTGCACCGATTGGCTTTAGGCCAAGTGGGAGATTGTTGGAAATAGTATCCCAAAGTCAATCGTCAGCCTATTGACGATTGTGCTCATTTTTGTATATGTACATAAATTATAAATTAATAAAAATTATTTTGGTATTTTTCATCACAAAATATTTTATCTTCTAATGAACTCCTATGTTGTGGTGAAGTCCTTAGGACTATTTAGACTCGACAAAGGAGGATTTATCGTTTAGTCCTTAAATTTGTTCGCGATCAAATGATACGTTGTTACCAAGGATGACAACGTTTATCAAACATAGGTCGTTGTGTGCCATATAGGTTGGTTGTCCTCTTAACCAATGAGTGTGGAGACACTGGTATGGCATACAGGTGAGATGTAAGGGTACATCTATACTGAACGTGACCGACTCCGGAGCTATTTCTGCTGTCAAGATTTGCTCTGATGAAATATGGGTATAAATGTCCCTCCGACCTGAGACCACCACGGTGACTTGCAAGCAACTCACTGCACTTAGGCACTGGACTACCTGAATTTCTAATTCAGTGACGGAAGGCTGCTGGGTGTAGTCAAGTACTTGACTTGTCGGTGCGTGTGTCAAGATGGGATTGACCACTCCAGTTTAGGAGCTGTGTACAGTCATGTTTCAATTTAACAAAATCTTGGCCAGGGTAGTCTTTGTGAGGAGTCACAGGACTGTTTGAGTTGAGCACGATTCGGATGATCTAATCAGGGTTGACGTTTAACCCTGAGTCGTCCTAAACACAGAGGTCAAAAGGATGAATTATACAGTAACCATATTCACGTAGGTTCTGAGTGTTGTGATTGTGACTATTCGACCTATCCAATCATCGGGTACCATTGCTAGATGGTCACTTCGATTAGTACAGAAATTGGTTTCTGTGCTACCGGCTTAGGTTCGAACCTGCGGGGTCACACACATCAGAGGTTCCTATCTGATCTGATGGCTGATGAAGAGTCCTAATGCTTGTGGACTATGAGTCCTATATGTCTGGAACTCTATGATCGAGAATCAAGATTCTCTGATCATGAGTCCCACACATTTTGGGTACCGGGGTCAAGAGTCCCACTAGTTTGGGACTCTTCGATCAGGGTTACATATCGATGAATTCTGATGCCCGATTATCCATCAGATTTGGATTTAATATTTATGAGAAGTTTAATTAGTGATTTGATCACTAATTAACTCAATTTGATTGAGTAATTATTTTTGGATCAAGTCCAATTGAATTGAATTCAGTAGGATTTGACCCGATTAGGTTAAGAGTTGACCTAATCATCGAGATGGTTTGGTCCCTGATTTGATTAGGGGTTGGGCTTAATCAATTCTTGATTTGATTAGGATTTTATTGAGCCTAATTAAGCCTAATTAAGTTGGGTTTAAATTAGTCTAATTGGGCCTAACTTATTTGGTTCAATTAGGTTGGTTTAAATAATGAAACCACCTTGACCCATTCTCCCTGCGCCACCTCACTTCCACTGTACCCATTTGAATTCACAAGAAGAAAGTTCTCATGAAATTTTCCTCACGTAAAGCCCTCCTCATGCCCTACTTTAATATGCCAAATGAGTGGATAAGGATGATTGGTTGGCCATTCAAATTCAAAATAAAGTTTGAATTTGAATGAGCAACCAATCTTAGCGCCTTGACCTTATCCTCTTTTAGTGCCCCATTTATTACACGAGAAAATGTTTCTCCTGAAATCACTCACACACAAATTAAGCCATGCTCTCCTCTTCTCACGCCCTTAGTGGATAGGGATAAATTGGTTTTCATTTGAATTCAAAATTTGATTTGAATTCAAATGTGCAATTACTCATCTTTATCCTCTCACGTGGATAAGACGTTTGACATTGTTTTAAAAGGAGGAGAAGAGTGGGGCATGTGCAAGAAAAATTTTGGAGAGAAAATTTGGGCGTGAGAAATCCTTGTGTGCAAGGTGAAGGTTTATATCCTTCCGAGAGAAAAAGAAAGAAAAGAAAGAAAATGTGTGTGCAGGGTTTCAGTGAATTCTTCAGGGTTTCAGCCTGGAGTTCGGGAAGTGAGAAGGTGAGCTACGAGTATCGTGAGCCCACTAAATTTTAGAGAGATCTTCAACATCTTCTCAAGCATGTCTGTTGATGATCTGGAGTATTCAAAGAATCGACAGACATCGATCGAAGGAGTTCGATCAGCATCGGCCGTCGAAAGGGCTCTACAACGAGCTAGCACTTGTGAGGAGTCGATCAGACTGAGAGCTTCATGTGGATGATCCACAGAGGTCAGACACACTGTATGGCTATATCGTGATGATCAGACTCTCCTGACGGTGATCAAATTGCGGCGATCTACTACCAGCACAAAGGTATTGTGTTCTGAACACATTACAGTAAAGTGTTTACTGTTCAAATTCGAATTTTAAATTTAAATGCATGCATGCTACATATCATATTTAGATCCTAGTGTAGGATAAATTTTTATTAATTAATTAGATTAATTAATAATTTTTACTGTAAAATAGTAATTTTGAAAAAATTTTAAAATTATTATTTTACCCCTGCACTGAATTTTCCCACAATAGCACCCTTACACACTATAAGAACACCTCATCAAATAAGAAGAAAGGGTCTTTATACTCTTTTTGCTCCTATGATCGGACGATCTGATGATCAATCCAATCCAAGTACTTGCTAATCGGATCATCTAATCTAATCACATATCATATATGCATGAGTTTAGATCTAATCTAAATTATATCAGATCTGATCACAACCATTGATCACATCTAAATCAAATTACATGCAATATATAAAATCAGATTTTATCAAAGATCAGCACAAACTAGGACAACCTATTCACTATAAGAAATAAACCTTATAGCAGGACAATCTTATTTCAGATTGTGCGATCAACTATTAATTAAATTTAGATCTAAGATATCACATATTAGATCTAAATAAAATTAAATTTTAGATTTAATAAGCACACATAACATGTCATAATAAACTTATGCGCTGATACTACTGTTGAAAAACATAAGCAATTTTATGTATGTATTTCAAAAATTTTTAAAACAAAATATAGCAAAAGATAACTAGATTAATCATATTAATCTTACATGCATATGATCTAATCATCAAATCAACCTACTCTAGGATCTATGTCATGATTGTTGTATATAAAGTCTGAAAAATACAGAAGATAAAATCTACATGCATAGATGTATGTAGTAGATCAAATCTACATCTTTCTGAGTTCAGAACTTGATACCTGAGCATAAGGCGATGATCGTCGCTATTGAAAGACATGATCAGGAAGATCCTCACTGGTTGCTTATAGCCGTATATGTATTCAGCCTCTACGAGAAGTCCAGTCGAAGCCCCAATCTGATCAATCTTTTTAGGAGTGCTAGTTCACTCAAAGATATTCTTCTTAATTGATCTGGATCTTTTCATCAAATTTTTGAAACTTTTTCAAAGATTGAAGAGGGACATCTAGAGGAGATGAGGATGTGAAAAAGGTATGGAGAGAAGATGCTCTTCTCTCTTCTTTTTTTCTCTTTTCAAACCCTTAGGACCAAACCCTAGAAAAATAGGTTTTGCACTCACCCAAGAGAAGAGAACTCTCCTCTCTCTTTCATGCCATGAACTCACACCCAAAGGACTCTATCAAGATGGCCCCTCTTCACCCCTCTTCAGATCACACCATGAAAGCCCCTCTTCACCCAAGAGAAGAGAACTCACACCATGAAAGCCCCTCTTCACCCCTCTTCAGATCTCTTACACGCACAAAAAGAAAGAATAATCCCCTTTTAATATGGCATGTAAGGAGGTGGGGTGAAGAGTCCAAGAGATCTTAGACTCTATCAAGATGTGTCACCCTCTCTCACCAATTCACGCCCCCAAAAAATAAGTGACACCTCTTCTCATATTTTTCAATGGTAAAACTAATTTTTCATCTAATTTCCACAGTGAGAAAATTCTCTTTTGTTGCATAAAAGAAAAGAATAAAAAGAGATGGTAGGTGGAGTGATTTGGATAAGAACAAACACCACTTGATAAGGAATGTTTTGAAATCAAATTTCAAAACCTTTCTTTTATCAAAACCCAAGCAATATTAGAAGTTATTGGCATGGAGAAATCTCACACAAAATTTTTTTGTGTGTGGAGAAAAGTGGGCATGAAAAGTAGGAGGCGCAGGGGAGAAGAGTCCATTTTTTCATGGAGTTTTTGTTTCCTTATTTGACTCTTAGCCAAATCACATCTGATTAAGTCTAAATAAAATAGATGAAATCCAATCTAATTAAGTTCATAATTTTTTAATCAAATTCCAATCAAATTAGAAATTGATGGAACCAAAGTCCTGATCAAATCAGAAATAATTCTTCCTTAGTGATTAGGTCATCTCATAACCTAATCGGATCAAACCTAATTGAATCTAATCTAATTAGATTTTATCTAATCTTCTTTGCTTAATCAAATTGAGCTAATCAGTAATCTAATTATTAATTAATCTTTCATTAATTCACTAACATGTGATGAATAAATTTATTATAATTTTTGTATAAGATTAACCATCAATCAAATTAATGATTAAATCTTTGAATGATTCTCAATTATTGATCAGTCATATGATCAGTTAGAAACTTCTTTTGAGTGTGATCTTGTAGGTTCGAACCTTAGCCGGTAGCACAGGAATAAATTTTTAAACCAATCGATGTAACCATCTAGTAATGGGACCCAACATCCGGATAGGTCGAATGATGGCGAAACAACATTCAAAAATCTACTGACGTATGGTTACTATATAATTCATCTCTTTGACCCTACTGCTCAAGAATGACTTAGGATTTAACTATCAATCCTAGATAAGTCATCCACATTATATTTTTATTTTTCAAATCCATCATATGGATTATCCAGACCCAGATTTTACTAAATTGAAATATATTGATACATAACTCCAACTAATTTGGAGGAGTCAATTCTATTTTGACTCACGCACTGACTTGATAAGTATTTGATTGCATCCAAAAATTTTCTGTCACTAAATTATAAATTCAGATACTCCAATATCAAAGTATAGTGAGTTGCTTGCAAATCATCGTGGTGATCTCAGGTCGGAGGGATACTTATACCCATGCCCTTTGCAAGCTATTCTTGACAGCAGAGTGCTCCACAACTGGTCACGTTTAGTAACGATATACTTCTACATCTCACCTACATGCCATATCAGTGTCTCCATACTATTTGATTATGAGGACAACCAACGCATATGGCACACAATGATCTACATTTAATATTGCTATCATCCTACTAATAGCATATTATTTGGTCGCAAACTAGTTTAAGGACTGCATGATAAATCCTTCTTTATCGATCAAAGTAATCCTAAGAACTTCATCACAACACAAGAGTTCATTAGAAGATATAACCTTATGATGAAAAAGGCCAAATAACTTTTATTTTGATCAATTCATATATATTTATAATTAGCACTATCATCAAATGATTGGCTTTAGGATATATTTTTCAACATTAGGTATCTTTAGACCAGCTTGTGTCTAATCATTTATATAACTCGATGATGTAAGTAGAAAGATTTACAACTTGCAGGTCAACTTCTTCTCTTATTCTCAGATCAATGAAATCAAATCTTCTAAATTATCAAGTCCATAAAATGATACAGTTATGAGATAACTTGTTCATAGCCTCCCATTAAGGTATGTGATAATGAGTTCAATATTTCAAATAGACATTAGAGGCACCATACACTTGGTGTCTATTATGTATTGAAATTATCATTCATCATATGACCATCTTATTGTACCTTCAAATTAATGCTCAGGTTGGTCAAGCCACACTCAGGTCTGGACATCCATTTGTTAGATGTACCTGGCATTATCATGTTAGTGGTTGGACCTAATCAGAATTTTTAGTAGAGGTACAACACACCTGCTAAAGAAATGTCTAGAGCAAAATCTAATTGCTAGAAATTGTTTGGAGAAATAATTAGTTATGAACCTATCCATGGATGCACTAGGGTTGGTCGAGCCACACTCAGACCCGAATGCAGTCTATGTTGATTCTAGTATCCACTAAAAAATTAATATAATTCTTTGAGTTAGAGGTAAATGCTACTAATTCATTAAAAATAGTGAGAGAACCTTGAGACTAATGTTTATATCTTTGGGATTAAAAAATAATTCATATACTAACAGGCTTATGATTTTTCCTTTCAGTTATAGCCAACACACTATCCCTCCGATCGCTGTTGGATAGCGACAAGCTCACCAGATCCAACTTCGATAGTTGGTAAGTTGAAGATCATCTTGGAGCACGAGAAGATTCTGTACGTCCTCATGGATGAGGCACCTGAAGAATCTGTAACCAATGCTTCCCACGCTGCGAGTCACTTACTGTTGGACTTTAGGATTTGGTGCATGCACATGTATTTTAAAAACTTTATTTTTTAAACATCATAGTAGAAAATAAGATTAAAATACTTTTAATCTGAATAATGCATGCTTGAAAATATAAAATCATATGGATCTATCTCATATGTTGAAATTGATAAATGTTGAAATTCAGATTATGAACAAATCACATACCTGTTTCGCAATCCTTTTCTTCGAATCTGAATCTAGAAGAGAAGAAATTTTTTCTTTGCGACATAAGCATCCAGTCTTTATGAGTATTCACTCAAGATAAGCCTGGAACAGTCTTTTTTAATCTAAATTTTGGTTCTCCAAAATTTAGCCTGCTGAATCTGAACGAAGCCTGGATCACGATCAATGCTTGATCTTTCTCTTTGATCTTCTTCTTCTCCTCTTCTCTAGAGTTTCTTCTTACTTTGTGCTACTACAAAACACCAACAACTAGCAAATTATGAGATGCCCAACATCTTGGGCATGAAATTCCTTGGGACTCGCATCCCAAGTGATGGGCATGTAGAACGCCCAAAAGAAGAGAAAGGGAGAGGAAGAGAGGGCATGAGGAGAGCCTTTGGGCATGAGGGACTGCTAGTTTGGATGCTCTAGGGATCTTAGGAAAGGTCCCTTTAAATAGGCATGAGGATTGAATCCAATTCAATCTCATAATACAAGTCCTACTTGTATTAGGATTCCTATTAACTTAAGTTATCCAACTTACATTAGGAAGTCCATTAGGCACCAACAATTGGAGCCCTTGCATCCATAATTAGACACCCTAAAATACACCAAAAGGATGCCCCATAAGAGAACTAAAAGCTCTCTAATCAACAGACACGCCCAACTTGATCAAATCAAGGTGGCGTTCAAAAATAACTATCAAGAAAATTAATTAGGGACTTACACTCTTAATTAATATGATCCATAACTTTAGATACCCAACAATTGGAGTCTCATGAATCTTTTTTATATAGGTTATTAGCAGATAATTAAGTTAGAATTATCTTATCAAATAAATAATCCTAACGAGAAGAG
This sequence comes from Elaeis guineensis, assembly GCF_000442705.2. Taxonomy (NCBI): domain Eukaryota; kingdom Viridiplantae; phylum Streptophyta; class Magnoliopsida; order Arecales; family Arecaceae; genus Elaeis; species Elaeis guineensis. The sequence goes on from NC_026002.2 coordinate 87,414,043, forward strand.
GAGGTGGGTCCAACCATATGCTAGCGAGGTTATCATGAACCCAATAAGTTTCTCTAAATCCAATTGACACTTCATAAGCTCAATTACTTATTCCAGACCTAATTTCTTTGTTGTATGACCCCATAGGTTCAATTCTATCTGATAGTGAGATATACAATAATCTCTATTATTGTATCATTGAAACTCTTTTCAATGGGTCAGAATAATTTCACTCTAACTCAATAAGGATTGTCGATCCAGAACAATCCTAGTGAGCTCTCACAATCTACCAATGATATGAAGTAGTATGTAGTGGCAATCCAGTAGAACTAAAATAAACTTTTAGGTATAGTTAACGTGTGATTCAGTCCCTCTATCATGAGTTCTGAATAGATGGTAGGTTATGGATAAATTGTCAAACCTCAACATCAGTCATATGATAGATTCGATTAGCTTAAGTCCAATTGTGACTTCTATGAAAATTTTTTTTCATCAATCACACTACTATAGCCATAGATTCATAGACTTAGCCTTTAAAATTTTATAGGACTACTCCTCTCTATCAAGGTTGATAGATCCTGTCTTGATGCGTACCCCACTCCTACAGTGAACTAACTGTCGCCAACATCCACTACCAGGGCTCATTGAGACCCATGTTTATGTTTCAATCAAACTTCAGACCCATGTTTATGTTTCAATCAAACTTCAGCAGCCTCACTACGAGTAGCAGTACTATCTCAAGTCAAAAGATCAGTCATACAACTACAGTATCGAGACAATCACTGACGATTGAATAGAAATTCAAGTGATCTCTCGTATAGTCATGCTCAGTACTAGTTGTTATCTAACAACCACCCGCACTCGTCATCCTGTGTCTCTACATAGTAGATTAAAGACTCATCTATCTCGAAAGAAGCGATTTGTGCACTAGTCTATCTAGATCTATCATTGTCCTCATGATGATTCTATGACCGAGAGTATTTAGGAATTAAATACATGTTTCTAATTCTCAACACTTTGAGAATATGTGTCAAAACTAATTTCATAAATGATTCAAGGACACATCACACTTGAATGAAAAAAATTATCTTTTTATTGATCACATCAATATATTAAGTACAAAATTATGTCTCAAAATTATTATAATGTGTCAGCTATATTGGCTTCTAGGACATACATCTAATAATCTCCCACTTGAACTAAAGTCAATTGACCACAAATCTAAGTCCCATCTTTTCAAGGTGGACTTCTATTTTTGGTTGGCTCAACTGCTTAGTCAGCGGGTCAGCCACGTTGTCTGCAGAGTCTACTCTTCGTACCTCAACATATTTCTTTTTGAGATAGTCATGTATGATATAAAAATGCTGCTCGATGTGCTTAGATTTTTTATGAGACCTCCGCTCCTTAGCAAATGCTATGGTTCCATTGTTATTGCAGTATAACGGTATGGCATCCGATGTCATAGCCCCAAGTTTCGTAATAAATATTTTGAACCAGAAGCCTTCCTTTGCAGCATCTGAAGCAGCGACATACTCAGCCTCCATGGTCAAATCTGCTATGATGGATTGCTTGAAACTCTTCCAACTAACTACACCACCATTACAAACTAACACGTACCTTGAAGTAGACTTTCTATCATCAAAATTAGACATGAAGTCTGAGTCAGTATAGCTCTCGACTCGCAACTCAAAATCACCTCCAAAGATCAAGAATAGATCCTTAGTCCTTCTTAAGTACTTAAGGATGTTCTTCATAGCTATCCAGTACTCCTCATCTGAATTTAACTGATACCTGCTCGTGACACTCACGATAAGGGCAATATCAGGTCGAGTATATAGCATGACGTACATGAGGCTTCCTGTTGGTGCAAAAATCTACCGACGTTGGAGAAGCTGGAGTCGAGGGAGTCACCGTCGTCGCTGGGACCTGTAAAGAAAGTCTAAATCGGAGGTGGGGGTGCTCCGGCAAGACCCTCCGATGCTCAAGTCAGTTCTCTTCCTCAACAAGAATGGAGTGCTCGAACGAAAATTTTAGCAGAGTTTCGAAGTAGAGATTAGAGCTTAGAGAATAACATATCTGGGGTCCCTTTTTATAGGCAGAGGGCGTAACAGATTGACAACGATGTCTGTAACCGCTCGATAGTGGGCCGTTTGGGGCCATGAGGAGTTTGTTACGGAGAGTAGTGGAGTGGAGTCGTGGCCATCGTCGTGGCCTGCCACGTGGAGCCTGCTGTGGAGAGTGGAGTGATGTCTGTTATTGTGACTTGTCAGAGCATGATGGAGCCGCGCGGGATCTGTTACAGGAAGTGGAGCAGAGTCACGGCCATTACTGTGGCCTGCCAGGGAGTCCAGGCCTGTCGGTCGAAGCTCGGTTGGGGTGTTTGGTGGAGAGGGGTAGCTCTCCGCCTGAGAGGAGCTCGGATGTTACTGGCAAGCTTTCTACTGTTGGGTGCCTAGGGTGCTAGTACTGCAGGCAAAGGTCATCCGCTGTTGAAGCTCGGTCAGGGGCTTTCTGCTAGAGGGGTTCAGTTGCTGGGGCCCGTGCGTTGTAGGAGTTCGTCCGATATCTGCCCGCTACAGAAGTTCGGTCGGAGTCTGGTTCCCGTAGAAGTCCGGATGGGGATCATTTGTTGAGGAAGCTCGATCGAAGCCTGCCTGCAATAGAAGTCCGAAAAAAATTCATTCACAAGGGAAGCTCGGGTGGAGGCTTACAGTAGAAATCCGGTATGGACCGCTCGTAGTAAAAATTTGAAGTAGACCGCTTGTAGTAGCAGCTCGGAGTAGATCGCTTGTAGCAGAAGCTCGGTGTAGACCGTTTGTGGTGGGGCTCGGAGTAGATCGCTTGTAACAGAAGCTCAGTGTAGATTGCTTGTGGTGGGGGCTCAGAGTCCGACCCTTGTAAGAATTCAGATGAGGTCTACCTGCAATGGGAGTTCAGGGCTGAAGTCTGACTCCCGTAGGTGCTCGGACGAAGTCTACCTATAGTAGGAGTTCGGAGAAGAAGTCTAGCTCCCGTAGGAGCTCGGATGAAACCCAGAAGGCGGTCGACCGCTGTAGAAACTTGGATGGAGCCCGTCCGTTGGGGGAACTTGGGAATATTGCGGAAGCTCGACCGTCGGAGAGGTTTGGAAAGATGTCGCCCAAGGTCGGATGCCGGCAGAGTCCCGAGAGGGTCACTCCTGGTACGAACTTCGGCTGGTGGGTATTTTATACCCAACATCAGTCTCCCTACTTTCGACTTCGAGTTTCGAATGAAGTATAGAAAAATTTTTACAGCCGAAGTTGCCCCCTTGAATTCTGCATGCGACCGCCCTCAGATATCCTGGCATTTAATGTGCACATGCCAGAGTCTTTTCAAATCAGGATGATCCGAAGAGACTTTTCAAAATTTTTGCTGGAGCGCAATCCCAAGTGCCACGCTATAATGGCCCCGCCAGCAGTCAACCGTATGCCATGGTGAGTGGGACACGTGGCAGGCATCGATCGGCCTAGGGATATCCGCCGTCATGACTGTGCCAGGCCCTGTTGCCTATTTAAACCCACTCCTTCCCTCCAGGGACTTCACTTCGCCTGAGAGTCCAGTCGGCATCTTTCTTCCATCTGAGAGTTCTGCCGCCCATCGGTGCCCTTTTCGACCCTAAGCGTTCTTTGCGTCAATCTCCGCCATCTCCGCCGTCTCCCCACCTACATCGGGCCAATCTAGGTTGGTCCGAAACTTCTCTTGTCATTGCTGTCGTTCCTTCCTCTTCTTGCTTTGTTTGTTCAGCTTCCGAGGGTTTATTCGCAATCTTTCCCGACCTTTCAGGATTTTCTTCTTTCTTTTCTCTTGTTGCAGGCACGGACGTAGGAGTTGCCCGGGCAGCCCTCACTGTCGATGTCCCTTAGAACGTCGAGCCTTCAGTCCTTCGAGCCCTTTCGAGGAGTTCTCCCACTGGGGCTTCTGTCCTGGAGGTCCGTCTTGAGGGGATGCTGTAGATCGAGAGGAGGAGAAGGGAAACAGTGGCCCGCAAGTTCAGCGGCCGCCGAGCTGCCACTGAGGGCTCCCACAACTTCGAAGGGGACTCGAGGGAAAATTTCTTTAACAACAGGGATTTAATAATGAAACTAGCCAGTGAGTGCGTCTCACCCGAGAATTTTGAAGTAGTTGAATGGGGCGACACCGGTCAAGGGGGTAGAGTTGCCGTCATAAACTGTGGCAGGCTTCTTGACATCGTCGGGGTCGAGGGACCAGAGGCGGTTGGTGCTGACGGTGGAACAGTAGGACTTGTTGTGGGGCGGTGGAAGTTGTGCATGCCGATCTCATCGAAGTACCTAGGATGGTAATTGTCGGAGAGAACACGGTAGTGGTGCATGCCTCTGGCATTACCATGGCCTCCGGGGTACTTCCAGTTCTTCTTGATGCAGGTCATCGTTGCCGCCGCCATCGCCACCATCGCCCCTTGAGTTCTATCCCTCCCTTTTCCCCTTAGGGTTAGGGTTTCGGCAATGGGGTGGAACGAGGCGGAGGGTGAGAGTCGATGGGTTCATCATGCATACTGAAAAATACTGCTGAGAAAGATGAAACTAGAAGGAGAGGTCCGTACTGGGAAATACTGTTGATAAAGATGGGACTGGAAGGAGAAGTCCGTACTGGGAAATACTTCTGAGAAAGATGGAACTGGAAGGAGAAGTCGAAAGCTTGAAGCGATCTCTAATGCATTCCTTTCAGGTCTTGTAGTATTGTTCTTCTTTCCTCGGCCTTCAAGGCATTGTAACGTATATCTTGTTAATCGAAAATGAAAAGGAGATTTTTTGTTACCTTGTTCGCACTTTGCGTCAAATTATCGTCCGTCGAACTTTATTTATTTATTTATTATATTTTTTTTATCTCGTTCGATGTCAATATTGTCTGAAGGTTCCTGATCGTCGCCGCGTTGGCTTGCTTTTCTTGTCATCTTTCTTTTCTGGCCTTAAGAGCTTTGTAATGCATACTTAGTTAATGAAATGAAAAGGAAATTTTCCATTACCTCTTCTACTCATGTGTTGAGTTGCCGTTTGCCAAATTTCTTTCAATTTTTGCCTTGCTCGATATCGATATCATTCAAAGATACCCAATCATCATCGTATTGACCTATCCCTTTTGTTTATGGCCATGGATTTGTCCGGGGCCACTCGAGTTTGATGCTTCCTTTCGGAGTTCGAGCTCGAGGGTCCGAACTTCTCGTCGCCTTAAGAAAGCTGTCTTATCCTCGGTCTGTGTTGAGAGCCCTTTTGGAGACTGGAGATTTTTGATAAGAATCCCCGTCCTCGCTGAGACGAGATCCCCTATATCTTTGACGTAATTTATTTTTCATTTGTCACTGGTGTAATTCGTCGCTTTCCTTTTTAACTTCCTCCCTTTTTCTTTTTCTTTTCTCGAGTGAGGGTTTTCCTTCTACTCTTAGCGGGGTCGTGGGATCGCGGAGGCGCCATCGAGAAGATTTTCTTTTTCTTATCTGGTCTTGAATGACTGGATCTTAGTTGGCGTCAGGACGAGGTTCTCCTCCTATTCCTGATGTAGTCGAGTTCAGCTCAGGTTATGACGAGGTTCTCCTCCTGTTCCTAACAGGACTGTGGGGGCACATATGGGCGTTACAGGGCCTCTCCCCTCATCCGATCTAAGAAGAACTGGGCCTTCGATTTTGCTCATGTTAGAGCGAGGTTCTCCTCCTGTCTCTAACAGGGCTGTGGGGGCACATAAGGGCGTTGTAGGGCCTCTCCCCCCATCCGATCTAAAGAGAACTGAGCCTTCGACTTTGCTCATGTTAGGGTGAGGTTCTCCTCCTGTCCCTAACAGGGCCATGGGGGCACATAAGTGTAGGAACCTGATCTAGGGTTTCAAGGTTAGATCTTGAAACTTTTTCAAGATCATACAGCGAAAGACTAAAATAAATTAAAATTATTTTTTAAAATCAGAGAATCCCTAGATCTAAGATCTTATTACATGATTATTACTTAGCATTAAATCAAAAATTAAAATATATAAATATAGCATGAACTACATGTTGATCATATCAACATATTTCTATACTACATCTAATGTATGTATTAAACAATAGATCAGATCTATTACCTTGCAAGTTAGATGTTCTAACCTCACTGATCTGGGCTTGAGGATGATGTTGCAAGCCGCACATGCATCCGGCCTCTAGGAGTCGTCCACACGAGCCCACGAATCTCGATCAGAAGTCCTGCTTTAGGAAATCAGCACAGTATGCTAGTACTACGCTGATCCTTCTTTGATGGTTGATCAGGTGCCTTCTTCTTCTTGATTTAGACTCTTTCAAAGATGAAAAGTAGAAGAAGGAGTTTCAAATCTGAGATGCTCTCAGGAAACTCAAGATAGAGGGAGGAAAGATATGAAAACAAACAACCCTAGAAGAAGACCCTCTTCTTCTTCTCGTTTCTTTCTCTAGACACCCTAACTTGTATCTTTTATATCTCCATGACCCAAAGGTCTTTCTCTTTGATTTTTGGATGGCCCAAAGGTCTCTCAAATCTCTATCTTCTCCAAATATTTTATGAAGAAACTCATTTTATGTAGAGAGATATGATAGAGTCCTTGTCTAGGTCAAATACCTAGTCAAGGCTTATCCAAACATGGCAAGTTAAGGGGCGCCCAACTCTTGATCCCCTCCTCCTTATTTTTGTGCATGGATCACCAGCAAAGGGTGGACAATGTGTAGCCTAAAAGCCACGAAAATTCCAAAAAAAAATTTGGATAGATTCGGTGCAAAATTGAAAGAGTTTTGGATTTCTAAAACTCTATCTCATAGAATTCGAAATCCAAACTTATTCCTTTTTGATTTGATCCAAACCACCTTCCATGTAAGAAAGAAGAGAGGAGACCTTTTGTGAACATGGGAGAGACCTGGGAGAGGGCTTTTGTCATACAAAATAAGAGGAGATTGGCATTGAATAAGAGAGAGGGCGTGGGGAAGGCTTATGTGGCGCTTGGTGGAATCCTAGTCTTACTAGGATTCTATCTTATGACTTGTTTTAATTTAGTTTCTCAAACCAAATCAAACCAAAATTAGATCAACCCAATTAAAATAGGTCTTAACCCAATTAAAAACCTAATTTAATTAGATTAAATTAGATTTAAATCTGATTTAATTTTCTAATCAAATTAAAAATTAGATTGACCCAAGTCCTAGTTGAACTAGGACTAGTTTTTCCTTGCACTTGGCTTATCCAATAAACCAATTGGACTTGATCCAATCAAGCTCAAACTAAATCTAATTAAATTATATATAATTAGACTTAATCTCAATCCATTGACTTAATCAAATTAAACCAATTAGCAATCAAATTGCTAATCGATCCTCCTGCAACACTTGCACTGGGTTAAATGTCAATCGTATTGATCATTTAACCCTAGAACGATTCTTAATCATTGATCAACCATCCGATCAGATCATGAACTCTAATGTGTGTGATCTCATAGGTCTGAACCTAAGCCAGTAGCACAGGAATAAATTTTTGTACCAATCAAAGTGACCATCTAGCAATGGTACCCGACGATCGGATAGGTCGAATGTGTAGAACAACATCCTTAGAACCCATGCGAATATAGTTTTCATATAATTCATCCCCTTGACCAAAATGATCATAGGATACCCCAGAGTTTAACTGTCAACTCTGATCAGGTTGTCCACATTGTATTTCAAAATATCAAATCCATCTGATGGATTACCCTGGCCAAGGTTTTGCTAAATTGAAATACAGTGACTCATTCTTCTTCAACTCTTGGAGTGGTCAATCCCATCATGATCACACTCTGACTTTGCAAGTACTTGACTGTGCCCAGAAGCCTTCCATCTCTGAATTAAAAATTCAGTTAGTCTAGTACCAAAGCACAGTGAGATGCTTGCAAGTCACTAAGGCGATCTCAAGTCTAAGAGACACTTATACCTATATCCCATCAGAGACATTCTCAACAGTAGAATACTCTGAAGTTGGTCACGTTCAATGATGATGTACCAGTACATCTCACCTGTATGCCATACCAGTATCTCCACACTCTTTGGTTAAGAGGACAACTAACCCATATGGCCTACAGCGACCTATGCTCGATAGAAGCTGCCGTCCTTATTAACAGCCTATCATTTGATCGTGAACTGTTTTAAGGACTAATCGATAAATCCTCTCTTTATCGAATCTAAATAGTCCTAAGGACTACATCATAACAACGGAGTTCATTGGAAGATGAATGCTTATGATGAAAATACCAAATATATTTTATTTATTAACAAATCAATTACAATACTTGGTTGCTCAACCATCAACAGCTTGACGATTGGCTTTTTGGGACACATTTCCCAACAACTCTCACTTGTCCTAAAGCCACTCGGCACAGTATCTAATACCCATCTTCGACTTGTGGTTGTTGAACTCCTTTATCTCTAGGGCTTTAGTGAAGGGGTCAGCCAGGTTCTCCTTTCCGTCGATCTTCTGAAGGTCGACGTCACCTCGATCCACGATCTCTCAGACCAAGTGGAAGCGGCGCAAGATGTGCTTCATCCACTGATGTGCTTTGGGTTCCTTTGCCTGAGCTATGGCACCAGTGCTGTCGTAGTAGAGCAGGACCGGACGATCGAGGGAGGGTGCTACTCCGAGCTCGTTGATGAATTTTCTCAGCCACACAGCTTCCTTTGCGGCATCCGATGCTGCGATGTACTCTGCTTCACAAACAGAGTCCGCCACAGTATGTTACTTGAAACTCTTCCAGCAGATGGCTCCACCATTTAGAGTAAAGATATAACCCGACATGCTCCTGCTGTCATCATGGTCAAATTGAAAGCTAGAGTCTGTGAACCCCACAAGTTTCAGATCTGACTTGCCATAAACCAACCATTGGTCCTTAGTATTTCTTAAATACTTAAGGATGACTTTAACCACTTTCTAGTGATTTTCTCTAGGATCAGATTGGTATCTACTCACTACTCCTAGTGAGTATGCCACATTTGGTCTTGTACATGTCATGGCATACATGATAGATCTCATGGCTGAAGCATATGGGACTCTACTCATACGCTCTCTCTCTTCAGGAGTTGTCGGACAATCCTTCTTAGAGAGAAATTCTTTGGCCTATCGGTAGATAGCCCTTCTTAGAATTCTCCATGCTGAACCTCTTCAGCACAGTGTCTATGTACATAGACTGGGATAACCCAAGCATCCTTTTAGATCTATCCCTATAGATCTTCATCCCTAGGATGTAGCATGCTTCACCCAAGTCCTTCATGGAGAACTGTGATGACAACCAAACTTTTATTCCCTATAGTGCGGGGATGTCATTCCCGATTAAGAGAATATCATCCACGTACAAGATAAGGAATACCACAACTGGACCATTTGCCCATTTATAGATGCAAGGCTTTTCTCCATTCTTAATGAAGCCATACGTTTTGATCACCTTATCAAAATGCATGTTCTAACTCTGAGAAGCTTGCTTCAATCCATAAATAGATCTCTGAAGCTTGCACACCTTGGACTCATCTGTGGATGTAAACCCCTCAGGTTGTATCATATACACCTCTTCGGTCAGCTCTCCATTCAGGAAAGCTGTCTTTACATCCATCTGTCAGATCTCATAATCCAGATGGACAGCTATTGCAAGCATTATTCGAATGGATTTGAGCATTGCCACAGGGAAAAATGTCTCGTCATAGTCAATACCATAATGTTGACGATACCCCTTGGTGACCAGACGGGCTTTATAGGTCTCCACCTTTCCATCTGCGCCCCTCTTCCTTTTGAAGACCCATTTACACCCAATGGGTTTAACCCCTTCAGTTGGGTCAACCAATGTCCATACATCATTGACCTTCATGGACTCCATTTCAGATTTCATGGCTTCAAGCCATTTCTCGAAATCAGATCTCTGCATTGCATCCATATAGGTGATCGGATCCTCATTATTCTCATCAAGTTCGATGGGATCACCGTCCCGGACCAAAAAACCGTAGTATCTGTCTGACTGACGCGGTACTCTATCAGATCGCCTTAATGGTGCAAGTACATTGGGCTCCGGATCTGATCTAATCATATCCGACTCAGGTTCAGCTATTGGTGTCGGTCCTTCTACCTGTTGAACTTCATCAAGTTCAACCTTAGAGGCAATGGTTCCTTCACCAAGGAACTCTTTTTCTAAAAAAATTGCCTTAAGGCTGACGAACACCTTTTGTTCATCAGTATGGTAGAAAAAATATCTTTTTGTCTCTTTGGGGTACCCTATGAATGAGCATTTGTCAGACCTAGGTCCAAGTTTGTCTATGACTAATCGTTTGACATAGATCGGGCACCCCCAGACCCAAAGGTGTGAAAGTGCTAGCTTACGTCCCGTTCATATCTCATATGGAGTCTTAATTACAGACTTACTTGGAACCCTATTTAACAGATAACAGGTCGATTCGAGTGCATATCCCCAGAAGGATATCGGCAAGCTAGCAAAACCCATCATGGATCGGATCATGTCTAACAGAGTCCGATTCCTCCTTTCAGACACACCATTATGCTGTGGTGTTCCTGAAAAAGTCCATTGAGAGAGAATCCCATTCTCTCCTAGATATGTGAGAAACTCACTAGAAAGGTATTCTCCTCCTCGATCAGATCAAAGAGTTTTAATACTCTTCCTAGTTTATTTTTCTACTTCACCTCGAAATCGTTTGAACATTTCAAATGAATCCGACTTATGTTTCATCAGATAGACATATCCATATCGAGATAGATCATCCGTGAAAGTTATGAAGTAGAAATATCCACCTCTAGCACTTGTGCTCATCGGCCTGCAAACATCAGTATGTACTAGGCCCAAGAGCTCAGTAGCTCTCTCACCTTTTCTAGTAAAAGGTGACTTGGTCATTTTACCAAGAAGACAAGACTCACAGGTTGGAAGTGATTCACAATCACTGACTTCGAGAATTCCCTCTTGAGTCAACATATTTATTCTGTTCTTGTTTATATGACCTAGCCTCTAATGCCATAAGTAGATATCTGACACACTATCTAATCTAGGGTGCTTGCCAGTATAATAGACTCTTATCAGGCTTGATCTTTTTGGTCTGGCTCTGCACTAATGTCCCAGCCTGAACTTGCACCTTCTTTACTTTCTTCTTCTTGTTCTTCTTCCCTTTCTTAAAGGGTCGAGAACTAGAAGATGAACCTCCCACTAAGTTCACCGACTCCTTGAGGAGTTGGTGATCCTTCTCAAAGTTCTGAAGCAACCCTAGTAACCCGTGGTAGTTTACTTCAGACTTTGTCATTCTATAATGAGTGAGGAATGGGAGATAAGACTTGGGCAGTGAGTTCAGTATTGCATCTTTCCCAAGCTGCTCATGCAAGGGAAAGCCGAGCTTGCTCAATCGTTCCATCAGCTCGATCATGTACAATACATGATCAGTGATAGAGGCACCATCCCGCATTTTAGCGTTGAAGATGGCACAACTAGTCTTGTTCCTCTCCACATCATCGGGTGTGCCAAAGGCATCCTCCAACACTTGAAGCATGTCCTTTGGCTGAGCCATCTCGAATCTGCGACTGAACTCATCACTCATAACAGCCAGCATGATACAGCGCACCGTGGTCCGGTCACTGAGCCACTTCTGGTAAGTGTCTCTGACTGTTCCACGTGCATTGACAGCTGGCTCCTCAGGTGCAGGATCCATTATCACATATTGGATCCGTTCATGCTCCAGGACTATCTTCAACTTTCGATACCAGCTACCGAAGTTGGGTCCTACCAACTTATCATTGTCCAACAATGATCGGAGCGATAGGAAAGTGGCCATATTTGCACAAAGGAAAACATAGCTTAATTAGTAATTGATTCATTAAACCTAAAGATTTGGACTTTAATCAAAAGGTTTCTCCCACTATTTTATTCAAATTGGTAGCCTCTACCTCCAATTCGAGGAATTACCCTAATTCCTTAGTGGGTACTAGAATCTACTTAGACTGCACACAAGCCCAACTTTGGTTGGCCAACCCATGTACATCTAAGGGTAGGTTCATAACCAATTGTTTCTCTAAATAATTTCTAGTAATTTTAATTTTGCCCCAGAAATCTAATCAGTAGGCTTTGGCCTCCACTGTAAGGATCCGATTAGGTCCAACCATTAACATGATCATACTTGGTGTATCTAACCAACGAATGATTAAGCCCAACTTTGATTGGCTCACCTAACCACTATTAGAGAGACACTTTCAAGTTATCATATGATGAGTGATAATTTCATTAGTCAACAAGCACCAGGCCTTTGGGTCTGCAATGATTATTGAGTTAATGGACTCATTATCAAACACCTTAATGGGAAGCTATGACTCAATTATCTCCATAACTTTATCATTTTAAGGACCTAATAATTTTAGAGGATTTAAATAATATAGAGGATGAGGTCAGATGAACCAGCTTATCATGATCCTCCCACTGGCTTCACCAAGTCAGCTTAAGGGAGACCATAAAAAGGGTTGGTCTAAGAGCACCTAAATCAGCCACACTAATTTACCTAGCTGACATGGGTCAGCTCGAATAGTCAAGTGATCCGATCAAAACATAATTTCACCAAGAGGCCAGGTAAGTTCGATCAGTGGGAGGGTCTGCCAAAGCTTGCCTTAGACACCATCAGAAATGGCCAGGTAAGCGGGCTCCCAATTAAAAACCACCAGTCTGGTTTACTTTAGACACCAACTAGTTTAATTAGTTTCGATTAGATCAACCAAACAGTTCGTGCTAGACTGCTTAGCCAAGAATCAAGTCCATTTGGTTCTCGTTAAAGATATGGACTTGACCAACTACAACTATTGTAATTGATCTAGAGAATCCTTGACCTAATCTAAGACAACAATTGATTAGATTTAGTCAATTCTCTAATTAAGTCCATCTTCAATCTAACCATAGGTCTAACCCAATTAATGGACCTAATTCCCACTAACCCATTAACCCAATGTGTTATGGTTTGTGTCTTAGGTTCTTCAATTCACAATCCTAGAACCTAATCAAACGACTTCTTAATTCTTAATTAAGTTTTGGGCTGAGGGTTGGGTTCGACTTTTCAAAAAATAATTTTCATATTTGTAAAATAATTTTACAATATGATTCTACCAATCATATTGCATGTTTGATTCATAATCAAGATACAAGTGAAATAAACATGAAACTACTTTAGATCTAATCTAAACAGGTTCATATAATTGAAACAGTTTTAACTTTAAACAATTTCTTTGCACAAAAATTATTAACAAAGAGATTTTATTTCAGATTTAAACATCTTTTAAATCTAATAAATCATAAATTTAATCTAAATCATATCTAATAAATTTATGATTAAAGATAGATCTACACAAACTAGGACAACCTTTGCACTGTAAGGGGTAAACCTTACAGCAGGACAACCTTGCAGTTCATGATTGATCTAAAATTTTAATTTCAAATTTAATAATCAGATTATAAATTAGATCTAATCTAAAAAATAATCTAAGCATGTATAAATAATCATGTAATAAAGAACCTAGGCTCTGATACCAATTGTAGGAACCAGATCTAAGGTTTCAGGGTTAGATCTTGAAACTTTTTCAAGATCATACAGCGGAAGACTAAAATAAATCAAAATTATTTTTTAAAATTAGAGAATTTCTAGATCTAAGATCCTATTACATGATTATTATATAGTATTAAATCATAAATTAAAATATATAAATATAGTATGAACTACATGTTGATCATATCAATATATTTCTATACTACATCTAATGTATGTATTAAACAATAGATCAGATCTATTACCTTGCAAGTTAGACGTTCTAACCTCGCTGATCCGGACTTGAGGATGATGTTGTAAGCTGCACATGCATCCAGCCTCTAGGAGTCATCCACACGAGCCCACGAATCTCGATCAGAAGTCCTGCTTCAGGAAATCAGCACAGTATGCTAGTACTACGCTGATCATTCTTTGATGGTTGATCTGGTGCCTCCTTCTTCTTGATTTGGACTGTTCCAAAGATGAAAAGTAGAAGAAAGAGTTTCATATCTGAGACACTCTCAGGAAACTCAAGATGGAGGGAGGAAAGATATGAAAACAAACAACCCTAGAAGAAGACCCTCTTATTCTTCTCGTTTCTCTCTCTAGACATCCTAACTTGTGTCTTTTATATCTCTACGACCCAAAGGTCTTTCTCTCTAATTTTTGGATGGCCTAAATGTCTCTTAAATATCTATCTTTTCCAAAAATTTTATGAATAAAATCATTTTATATAGAGAGATATGATAGAGTCCTTGTCTAGGTCAAATACCTAGTCAAGGCTTATCCAAACATGGCAAGTTAAGGGGTGCCCAACTCTTGAGCACCTCCTCCTTATTTTTATACATGGATCACCAGTAAAGGGTGCACAATATATACCCTAAAAGTCACAAAAATTTTAAAAAAAAATTTGGATAGATTCGGTGCAAAATTGAAAGAGTTTTGGATTTCTAAAACTCTATCTCATAGAATTCGAAATCCAAACTTATTCCTTTTTGATTTGATCCAAACTACCTTCCATATAAGAAAGAAGAGAGGAGACCTTTTGTGAACATGGGAGAGACCTAGGAGAGGGCTTTTGTCATACAAAATAAGAGGAGATTGGCATTGAATAAGAGAGAGGGCTTGGGGAAGGCTTATGTGGCGCAAGGTGGAATCCTAGTCTTACTAGGACTCTATCTTATGACTTATTTTAATTTGGTTTCTCAAACCAAATCAAATTAAAATTAGATCAACCCAATTAAAATAGGTCTTAACTCAATTAAAAACCTAATTTAATCAGATTAAATTAGATTTAAATCTAATTTAATTTTCTAATCAAATAAGAAATTAGATTGACCCAAGTCCTAGTTGAACTAGGACTAGTTTTTCCTTGCACTTGGCTTATCCAATAAACCTATTGGACTTGATCCAATCAAGTCCAAACTAAATTTAATTTAATTATATTTAATTAGACTTAATCTCAACCCTTTGGCTTAATCAAATTTAGCCAATTAGCAATCAAATTGCTAATTGATCCTCCTACAACCCTTGCACTGGGTTAAATGTCAATCGTATTGATCATTTAACCTTAGAACGATTCTTAATCGTTGATCAACCATCCGATCGGATCATGAACTCTAATGTGTGTGACCTGATAGGTCTAAACCTAAGCTGGTAGTCCATGAATAAATTTCTGTACCAATCGAAGTGACCATCTAGCAATGGGACCCGACGATCGGATAGGTTGAATGTGTAGAACAATATCCTTAGAACCCATACGGATATAGTTTTCATATAATTCATCCCCTTGACCAAAATGATCATAAGACACCCCAGAGTTTAACTGTCAACTCTGATCAGGTTGTCCACATTGTATTTCAAAATATCAAATCCATCTGATGGATTATCCTGGCCAAGGTTTTGCTAAATTGAAATACAGCGACTCATTCTTCTTCAACTCTTGGAGTAGTCAATCCCATCTCGATCATACTCTGACTTTGCAAGTACTTGACTGTGCCCAGAAGCCTTCCATCTCTAAATTAAAAATTTAGTTAGTCCAGTACCAAAGCACAGTGAGTTGCTTGCAAGTCACTGAGGCGATCTCAAGTCTAAGGGATACTTATACCTATATCCCATCAGAGACATTCTCGATAGTAGAATACTTTGGAGTTGGTCACATTCCATGATGATGTACCAGTACATCTCACCTGTATGCCATACCAGTGTCTTCACACTCTTTGGTTAAGAGGACATCCAACCCATATGGCCTACAGCGACCTATGCTCGATAGAAGCTGTCGTCCTTATTAACAGCCTATCATTTGATCGTGAACTGTTTTAAGGACTAATCGATAAATCCTCTCTTTATCGAATCTAAATAGTCCTAAGGACTTCATCATAACAACGGAGTTCATTAGAAAATGAAAGCTTATGATAAAAATACCAAATATATTTTATTTATTAACAAATCAATTACAATACTTGGTTGCTCAACCGTCAATAGCTTGACGATTGGCTTTTTGGGACACATTTCCCAACAATAAGGGTGTTGTAGGGCCTCTCCCCCCATCCGGTCTAAAGAGAACCGGGCCTTCGACTTTGCTCATGTTAGGACGAGGTTCTCCTCCTGTCCCCAACAGGGCTGTGGGGGCACATAAGGGCGTTATAGGGCCTCTCCCCCCATCCGATCTAAGGAGAATCGGGCCTTCGATTGTGTCGAGATGAGGTTCTCCTCCTGTTCCTGACACGGTTAGTTTCAATTGTCCTGTTGATATAAGCTCGTGCCAAGAGAGAAGACATGTGAATATAAAACTTTTATTTAGAGTAAAGTTATCGGTAATACATTCGTAGATTTTTCGAGCTCCATGGTCGCAGGAGGTCTGCTCCCCCATGTTCTCTGAGGTAGTAAGTTTCGGACCGGACTACCTCCTTGACTTCGTACGGGCCTTCCCAGTTTGGAGCAAGCTTCCCTTGATCCTAAGGTTGCGAGACAGTGGCTCGTCGAAGCACTAGGTCTCCTGCTCTAAAGACTTTATTTTTGACCCGAGAGTTGTAGTAGCGGGCAACTTTCTGTCTGTAAGCTGCCATCTGAACTTGAGCTGCCTCCCACTTTTCTTCTAATAGGTCGAGGTTGGCTTTAAGACCCTGTGAATTGTGATGCTCGTTGAATGCCACGACTCGTGCTGACGGGAGTTTGAGCTCAATTGGGATAACAGCCTCCATTCTGAAGGCTAGAGAAAAGGGGGTCTCCCCCGTGGGCAGTCTTTGGGTAGTTAGATACGCCCACAACACATGATAAAGTTCATCCACCCAAGTTTCCTTCGTCCTTTCGAGCCTTGCCTTGATTCCTTGTAGCAGAGTTCTGTTGGTCACTTCAGCTTCGCCGTTGGCCTGAGGATGGGCTACCGATGTGAAGTTGTGGGATATGTTTAGGTCCTCATAAAATTCAGCAAACCTCGCTCCCACAAATTGTCACCCATTATCAGTAATTAGGATTCTCGGTAGGCCGAACCTGCAAACGATTGACTTCCAGACGAAGTCTTACACTTTAGCTTCTGTGATTTTTGCCAACGGTTCGGCTTCAACCCACTTGGTGAAATAGTCAATTGCTACCAGGAGAAACTTCCTTTGCCCTGACGCCATGGGAAAAGGTCCAAGGATATCCATTCTACATTGCACGAACGGCCATGGGGCGCTCAAGGGTGTGAGTTCGGAGGTGGGTTATCTTTGGATGTTAGCATATCTCTGACATCGATCACACTTTCTAACGTATTCAATGGAGTCGCGGTATATTATCGGCCAGTAATACCCTTGTCGGAGCAACTTATGGGATAAGGATCTAGCCCCCAGATGGCTTTCGCAGATTCCTTCATGCACCTCCCATAAGGCGTAGTCAGCTTTCGAAGGCCGGAGACATTTTAAAAGGGGCAAAGAGTATGACCTCTTATACAATTTGTCCTCATAAAGGATATATCGGGAGGCTTGATTTTTGAGCTTCCGAGCTTCTTTTGCATCATAAGGAAGAACCCCGTCCTTAAGATATGCCACTAGTGGGTCGATCCAACTGGGTTCATGGCTGATTTCCATCACGGGCCGTGATTCTTCCATACTTGAGCACTTCAGAACTTCAAAGAGGACTTCCTTGGGTAGTTCAGTCGGAGCCAGTGTAGCCAACTTGGAGAGAAGATCGGTCCTGGTATTTTTCGTTCTTGGAATCTACTTGATATTGAAGCTACTAAAGGCGGGGATGATCATTTTACCTTTTCAAGATATTTGGCCATGCTGTCCTCCCGTGCTTCATAGTTTTCACTGACTTGTCCCACCACCAATTGGGAGTCACTATAAATTTGGAGCCGATCTACTCCTAATTCTTTGGCAATCCTCAATCCTGCGATCAGAGCTTCAAATTCTTCTCCATTGTTCGTTGCGGGGAATTCAAAGCGCAGCGCGTACTCCGCGACGATCCCCTCTGGACTGATCAAGATCAGGCCCATGCCTATGCCTGACATGTTGGAGGATCCATCCACATAGAGGGCTCAAAAGCAATCAGGGAGGTCTGCTTCTTCTTCAGAGAAATTTAGTCGGGACTTCAGGCCGTCAGTTTCACCTTGTTCAAGTTCGGCCTCCTCCGGGATAGTGCACTCCACTATAAAGTCTACCAATATCTGGGCTTTTACTGTCGGTCGAGGTTGATAGTTGATGTCGAATTCTGTGAGCTCGATCACCCATTTTGCTATCCTCCCAGAAGCATCCGCTCGGTGTAGAATCGCCTTAATCGGCTGGTCGGTGAGTAACGTTATGGTGTGCCCTTGAAAGTAAGGTCGGAGCCTTTGGGCTGCAATCAACAGGGCGTAAGTTAGTTTCTCTAATTTAGTATACCTGGTTTCGGCATCTCTCAACGTGCGACTGATGTAGTAGATCGATCGTTGAATTTTTGTTTCTTCCTTAACAAGAACTGCTGCGAGAGCTATAGGGGAGACCGTCAGGTACAAGAACAACTCCTCCCCGAGCTCGGGCTTCGCCAATAGCAGAGGTGAGCTGAGGTAGTTCTTTAGTTCTTCGAATGCCTGTTGACATTCAGTGATCCAACAGAAGTTCTTCGGTTGCTTGAGGGTTTGGAAGAAGGGTAAGCACCATTCGGCCGACCTCACAATGAAGCAATTCAGGACTGCCACCTTCCCTGTAAGGCGTTGAACTTCTTTTATCGACTTCGGGGCGGCCATCTCCTGGATGGCACGAATCTTCTCCGGATTGGCTTCAATTCCGTGCCCCGATACCATGAAGCCCAGAAATTTCCCCGAGGTCACTCCGAAAGCACACTTAGTTGGGTTCAGCTTCATCTTATATTTTCGGAGGGCGCCGAAGGTCTCCTCGAGGTCGGCGACGTGGTTCGTTGAGGATTTACTTTTTACAAGCATGTCATCCACGTAAACCTCCATGTTGCGGCCGATCTGCTCTTTGAAAATTTTGTTCACCAGCCGCTGATAGGTCACACCTGCATTTTTTAGGCCGAAAGGCATGACCCTGTAACAGTAAAGACCACGGTTAGTAATGAAAGCAGTCTTTTCCTCATCTTCTGGTGCCATTCTGATGTGATTATAGTCGGGGAATGCGTCCATGAAGGTGAGAAGCTCATGGCCCGAGGTTGCATCCACCAATTGATCAATTCTGGGCAGAGGATAGCTGTCCTTTGGGCAGGCTTTATTCAGCTTTTTGAAGTCTATACACATCCTCCACTTGTCGTTTGGCTTTTTGATGAGGACAACGTTGAAAATCCAGTCAGGATAGTTGACTTCTCTAATGAATCCGACCTTCAGGAGTTTATCCACTTCCTCGGCTATCGCCTTTCGCCTTTTCGGTGCATGACCTCGGATTTTTTCTTTCATCGGCTGATGCTTTAGATCAACGGCCAAACGATGTTTCATGACCTCTGCGTCGATCCCTGGTATGTCCGTCGGAACCCAAGCAAAAACATCCGCATTCTTTTGTAGGAAATCAATGAGCTGCGCCTACACCTCTTCCCCCAGGTTGGAGCCGATCTTCACCACATGCTCTTTATTTCCATCATTCAAAGGAACTGAAACAAGATCTTCAATTGGCCCGCCCCTTTCCTCAGTAAGGTCATCGCGGGCGTCCAATTCATCAACCAGACAGAGCTCAGATCGGTCACTTCTTTGCAAGGCTATGCTGTAGCAGTGTCTTGCCAAGGCTTGATCTCCTCTGACCTCTCCAACCCCTTGACCCGTAGGAAATTTCAACTTTAAATGGTAGGTCGACACCACAGCTCAAAGGGCGTTAAGACCGGGTCAGTCGAGTATTGCGTTATAGGCGGACGGCGCCATTACCACCAGGAAGTCCACTCGTGCCCTGGATTGTTTTGGAAATCGACCTGCAACCACAGTCAGGGTTACCATTCCTTCCACGGGCATGGCATCACCCGTGAACCCTACCAGTGGGGAGTTCACCGGCCTTAAATGATCATCCAGAAAGGATATTTTTGAGAATGCATCATAGAATAAAATGTCGGCTGAACTTCCATTATCGACAAGAATGCAACGCACATCGTAATTAGCTATATTTAAAAAAATTACAACCGCATCGTTATGAGGAAATTGAACTCCTCGAGCATCTTTCTTAGTAAAGGTTATGGATTCCTCAACCCTTTGTCGCTTGGGAGGTCTGGCCAATACGCTGGTTGTTCTTCGTCGGGATTCCCTTGAGATGGTGTTGGCGAAACCGATCGTAGGCCAATTATCAGGCTGCTCCATGCCGATCGCCATCGCTGGAGGAAGAGGAGCTTGGGAATCCTAGATGAGGCTAGGGCTTGCGAAGCTCGCTGAGATCTGGCCGTGGAGGCCGTTGACTGCCTGGTGGATGCCCTTCGGGGAGGCATCAGGTGGAGATCAGGTAGGCAACTGGAGGAGGAGATGTCGGAGTAGATGACCAGAGATGGTCCCGTTGAGCGCTCCTTTAAGAACAAGGGTACTGCGAAGACACACCCCTTCCTCTAGCGTCAATCCTGTTGGTGCAAAAATCCGCCGGCATCGGAGAAGCTGGAATCGAGGGAGTCGCGGTCACCACCGGGACCTGCAAAGAAAGTCTATACCAGAGGTGGGGGTGCTCCGGCAAGATCCTTCGATGCTCAAGTCAGTTCTCTGCCTCAACAAAAATGGAGTGCTCGAACGAAAATTTTAGCAGAGTTTCGAGGTAGAGATTAGAGCTTAGAGAATAACATATCTGGGGGTCCCTTTTTATAGGCGGAGGGCATAACAGATTGATAGCAACGTCTGTAACCGCCCGGTAGTGGGTCGTTCGGGGCCATGAGGAGTTTGTTACGGAGAGTAGTGGAGTGGAGTCGTGGCCATCGCCGTGGCCTGCCATGTGGAGCCTGCTGTGGAGAGTGGAGTGATGTCCGTTGTCGTGACTTGCCAGAGCATGATGGAGCCGTGCAGGATCTGTTATAGAAAGTGGAGCAGAGTCGTGGCCATTACTGTGGCCTGCCAGGGAGTCCAGACCTGTCGGCTGAAGCTCGGTTGGGGTGTTTGGTGGAGAGGGGTAGCTCTCCGCCTGAGAGGAGCTCGGATGTTGCTGGCGAGCTTTCTACCATCGGGTGCCTAGGGTGCTAGTACTGTAGGCGAAGGTCATCCACTGTAGAAGCTCGGTCAGGGGCTTTCTGCTAGAGGGGTTCAGCTGCTGGGGCCCGTGCGTTGTAGGATTTCGTCCGAAATCTGCTCGCTACAGAAGTTCGATCGGAGTCTGGTTCCCGTAGAAGTCCGGATGGAGATCATTTGTTGAGGAAGCTCGGTCGAAGCCTACCTGCAATAGAAGTCCGGAAGGAATTCGTTCACAAGGGAAGCTCGGGTGGAGGCTTACAGTAGAAATCCAGTGCGGACCGCTCGTAGTAGAAATTTGAAGTAGACCGCTTGTAGTAGCAGCTCGGAGTAGATCGCTTGTAGCAGAAGCTCGGTGTAGACCGCTTGTGGTGGGGGCTCAGAGTAGATCGCTTGTAGCAGAAGCTCGGTGTAGATCGCTTGTGGTGGGGGCTCAGAGTCTGGCCCTTGTAAGAATTCAGATGAGGTCTACCTGCAATGGGAGTTCAGGGCTGAAGTTCGACTCCCGTAGGAGGTCGGACGAAGTCTACCTGCAGTAGGAGTTCGGGGAAGAAGTCCGGCTCCCGTAGGAGCCCGAATGAAACCCAGAAGGCGGTCGACCGCTGTAGAAACTTGGATGGAGCCCGTCCGTCGGGGGAACTTGAGAATATTGTGGAAGCTCGACTGCCGGAGAGGTTCGGAAAGATGTCGCCCAAGGTCGGACGCCGGCAGAGTCCCGAGAGGGTCACTCCTGGCATGAACTTCGGCTGGGGGGTATTTTATACCCAACACTTCCTATCACCAAAGCATAAATAATCATACTTGTTGGGTATAAAATACCTCCCAACCGAAGTTTGTGACAGGAATGACCCTCCGGGGATTCTACCGACTTCCGACCATTGGCAACATCTCTCCGAACCTCTACGGCGGCCGAACCTCCACAACACTCCCAAGTTTTGCCGACAGATAAGCCCCCACAAGCATCGGCCAGATTCTTCACGACGGACGGACTCCACCCAAGTTTCCATGATGATCGACCACCTTCTAGACTTCGTCCGGACTCCTACGGGAGCTGGACTCCACCCACGACTTCACTTGCAGGCAGACTTCGTCCGGACTCCTACGAGAGTCGGACTCCGCCCACGACTTCACTTGCAGGTAGATTTCGTCCGGACTCCTACGGGAGCAGGACTCCATCCCCGACTTCAACCGCAAGAAGACTTTGTCCGAACTCCTACGGGAGCCAGACTTCGTCCCCGACTTTGATCGTAGGTAGACTCCGTCCAGACTCCTACGGGAGCCAGACTTCGCCCCCGACTTTGATCGCAGGTAGACTCCGTCCGGACTCCTACGGGAGCCAAACTTTGCCCCCGACTTTGATCGCAGGTAGACTTTGTCTAGACTCCTACGGGAGCCGGACTTCGTCCCTGACTTCAACCGCAAGAAGACTTCGTCCGGACTCCTACGGGAGCCGGACTTCGCCCCCGACTTTGATTGCAGGTAGGCTTCGTCCGGACTCCTACGGGAGCCGGACTTCACCCCCGACTTTGATTACAGGTAGACTCCGTCCGGACTCCTACGAGAGCCGGACTTCACCCCTGACTTTGATTGCAGGTAGACTCCGTCCGGACTCCTACGGGAGCCAGACTTCGCCTCCGACTTTGATTGCAGGTAGACTCCGTCCGGACTCCTACGGAAGTCGAACTTCATCCCCGACTTCAATCGCAAGAGCCGGACCTCGTCCCCGACTCTGGCTGCAGGTAGACTTCATCCGGACTCCTATGGGAGCCAGACTCCACCCATTACTTCACTTGCAGGTAGACTTCATCCAGACTCCTACGGGAACCAGACTCTGCCCCCTACTTCAATTACAGGTAGACTTCGTCCGGACTCCTACGGGAGCCAGACTTCGCCCCCAACTTCAATTGCAGGTAGACTTCGCCCGGACTCCTACGTGAGCCGGACCTCATCCCCGACTTCGACTGCAGGAAGACTTCATTCGGACTCCTACGAGAGCCGGACTCTGAGCTCCTACCGCAAGCGACTCACTCTGAGTTCTCGCTGCAAATGATCTACTTCAAATTTTTATCGCAAGTGGCCTTGGCCGAGACTCCTCGATAAATGATCTCCATCCGGGCTTCTACGAAGATCGGACTCCAATCGAGACCTGGACCCCCTGGCAGGCCGCAGTAACGGCCATGACTCTGCTCCACTTCCTGTAACAGATTCTGCACGGCTCCATCACTCCCTGGCAGGCCGCCGTAACGGCCATGACACTGCTCCACTTCCTACGACGGATTTCGCACGCCTCCATCACTCCCTGGCAGACCACAATAATGGCCACGATTCTGCTCCACTTCCTGCGACGGATACCATGCGGTTCCTCCACCCTCTGGCAAGTCGCGACAATGGACGCCGCTCCACTACCCGCAACAGACTCCATGTGGCATGTCCCGGTGATGGCCACAATCCCACTGCACTACTCTTCGCAACAAACTCCTCCTGACCCTGGGCAGCCCACTGCCAGACGGTTACAGACATCGCTATCAGTCTGTTGCCCCCTCTGCCTATAAAAGGGGGACCCCAGATATGTTATTCTCTAAGCTTTAATTTCTATCCCAAAAATCTGCTAAAATTTCTGTTCGAGCGCTCCATTCTTGTTGAGGCAGAGAACTGACTTAAGCATCAGAGGATCTTACCGGAGTAACCCTAACTCCAGTTTAGACTTCTTTTGCAGGTCCCGGCGGTGACCGCGACTCCCTCGACTCCAGCTTCTCCGATGCAGGTGGATTTTTGCACCAACAGGATTGGCACTAGAGGAAGGGGCCTGTGTCTTCGCAGCACCCTTGTTTTTAAAGGAGCGCTCAACGGGACCACCTCCGGTCATCTTTTCCGACATCCACTCCTCCTTCCCCCACTAGGTCTTTGCCCGATGCCTCCCCACAAAGCATCCACACGGTGATCCACGGCCTCTGCGGCCAGATCTCAGGCTCCGGCTTCACCTCTGATTTCCCAGCATCTTCCTCCTCCTCCGGCAATGGTGGTTGGTGTGGAGTAATTCGACCTACTGGTGCAGCAGGTCAGAGGCCTCACTGAAGCTGTGCAGGCCATACAACAGCAGCAGCAGCCACAGGCATCAGTGCGACTGGAAAGAGCATCACCGGAATCCCAAAATCCGACAGTGGGATGGGCCACTTGGGCCAGCCGCCCCATCTTTCTCGGAAAGATGAATCCAAGGGTGGAGAGCCCTCAATCAGACCATGATTCCACCCCTGGAAGATCTCACCTCCATTCTGCCAAAAGACCCTCGAGATCCGTAGTCAAGAGGATTTTCTAGATCGGAGGCTCCAGGAGATGAACAGGTGGATCGAAGAGATCCGTCACGCTCTCCCCACTTATGGTGAAAATATTTGTACGAACCCTCCCTTTTCTCAAATGATCATGCAGGAACCGATCCCGTCGAACTTCAAACTCCCTCAATTTGAAAGCTACAACGGGACTTCGGACCCAGTTGACCACCTGGAGGCCTTCCGGATAATGATGCTGCTTCATGGCGCGCTTGACGCCATTCTATGCCGAGCCTTCCCATCCACCTTGAAGGGAGCAGCGAAAAACTAGTACTCGGCACTGAAGCTGGGTACCATCTTTTCCTTTGATCAGATGAGCCACCAATTTGTGGCTCATTTTGTCAGCAGCCGGCACCCCTGGAAGGGTTCAGAGTCCCTCATCAACATCAAGCAGAGGGAGGGGGAGTCCATTTGGGCCTACATCAACCGTTTCAATATCGCCGCACTGGAGGTCCGGAACTTGGACCAATCGGTAGTGATGGCCGCCCTGAAAGGCGGCCTTCAGAAGAACGACCTTTTATTCTCCTTGAAAAAGAAGTACTCCAGGGATTTTGCTGACCTGTTGGCTCAGGTCGAAGGGTACGCCCGAGCGAAAGAAGCCTTCAAAATGAAGGATGAGGAGACCGCAAGAGAGTGGCAGGCGGGAGACTCGAGTAAGCCCACAGTCGAAAAAGGGCAGAGAGAAGCTCGGCCACGTTCTCGAACTCCTCTCAGGCACAAGCGCGTCCAGACTCCTCCTCGAGCACGCAGACAGGGAAGCCCGGATCGTCGGGCTTGGCGGGGCTATCCTCCAGGAAGATTTCGCAACTATGCCCCCCTCAATGCATCGAAAACCCAGGTGCTGATGGAGGTCAGAGAGCAGCTCCCTAGGCCAGAGAGGATGCGCACGCACCCCGAAAAATGCAATCCTAACAAGTTCTGCCTCTACCATTGCGACCATGGCCACGACACGGAGAAATGCATCCAACTTTGAGATGAGATCGAGGAGCTCATCCGACGAGGTCGACTTGATAGGTTCATTCGGTGCCAGCCTGAGGGTAGAGAAGATCGGCCAAGGGCCCTACCGCAGCTTGAGCCGCCAAGGAGGGAAGAGCAGCTCGGAGATCGTCCTCCAATCGAGATCATCAACTCCATCTCTGGAGGACCTCAATAGGAAGCAGACCTTCCATGGCACTAGGGTTTGAAAACTTGTAAATGTATAACGAACGACTCTACTTTAAATCAAGATTCCTTTCAGATCTGCACATCTTTTCTTTTTTGGCACGGACTTGTAACGATAGGGGACGATCCCTTCGGACAACAAAAACAAACCCTAATGTGGGCAAAGTCGAAGGCCCGGTTACCCTTAGACCGGATGGGGGGAGAGGCCAAACAGCACCCATATGCGCCCCCACAGCCATGTTAGGGACAGGAGGAGAACCTCACCCTAACATGAGCAAAGTCGAAGGCCCGGTTACCCTTAGATCGGATGGAGGGAGAGGCCAAATAGCGCCCGTATGCACCCCCACAGCCATGTTAGGGACAGGAGGAGAACCTCATCCTAACATGAGCAAAGTCGAAGGCCCAGTTCTCCTTAGACTGGATGGGGGGAGAGGCCCTGCAACGCCCACATGTGCCCTCACAGTCATGTTAGGAACAGGAGGAGAACCTCGCCCTAACATGAGCAAAGTCGAAGGCCCGATTACCCTTAGACCAGATGAGGGGAGAGGCCAAACAGCGCCCATATGCACCCCCACAACCATGTTAGGGACAAGAGGAGAACCTCGCCCTAACATGAGCAAAGTTGAAGGCCCGGTTACACTCAGACCGGGTGGGGGGAGAGGCCCCGCAGTGCCCATATGCACCCCCATAGCCCTGTTAGCAACAAGGGGAGGACCTCGTCCTAACCTGAGCTAAAATCGATTATGTCAGAAATAGGAGAGGAACCCCATCCTGACGCCAGTCAAGATCTGGTTATTTAAGATCAGATAGGAAGAATGGAACCTTCCCAACGACCCCCTCGCACTCCCGCGACCCCACTAAGAGCAGAGGGAAAACCCTCACTCGAAAAAAGAAAAAGAAAAAGGGGAGGGGAGTTAAAAAGGAAAGCGACGGACTGCATCAGCGACGAATGAAAAATAAATTGCATCAAAGATGCAAGGAACCTCGTCTCAGCAAGGATTGGGGTTCTTATCAAAATTCCCGACCTTCAAGAAAGCTCTCAACATGAGCCAGAGATAAGGTGGCTTCCTCGGGGCAACGATTAGCCCGGACCTCCCAGCTTGAACTCTAAAATGAGGTGTCAAACCCGAGTGGTCCCGGACAAATCAGCGGTCATAAACAGAAGGATGGGTCAATGCGACGGCGATCGGGTACTTCCGAACGACATCGATATCAGACAATGCAAAAGCCGAAGGAAGCTCGACAAATGACAATTCGATACATGAGTAAAAGAGGTAATAAAAACTTTTTCATTTCATTGGCAAAATGTGCATTACAGAGTCCTTGAGGCTGAAGAAGAAAGATGACAAGAAAAGCAAGCCGATGCGGCGACGCCCAAGAACCTCCAGACGACATCGGCATCAAAAAGAAAAAGAAAAGCAACAACGCCAACAAACAAACAAGCGACAAAAGAAGACACATAGAAGGACGAAAGACAAAAAGAGCCCTAAGAGGGCCCAGCTTCTCCCGACCTCGGACTTTCAGCTTCGACCTTGATCAGGGAGTGCCTTAAGCTTTCGACTTCTCCTTCCAATTCCTTCTCTCTCATTAGCATCTCCATATATCTCTGATGAAGTCGCTGGCTTTCGTTCTCTGCCTCTCGATGCCTCTTTCTCAGGACCTCAGATTCTGCCTCTGCGTCCTTGACTGCCTGCTGCTCATACACTAGCTGGATCTTCAATTGCTGCAGTTCGGCCTTCCCCTCTCCAAGGGTGACGGATAGCTCTTCTACGGTTCTTCTCAGGGATTGGAGTTCATCGGGACCCTGAATGGGAGCAAACTGAGCCCCTTCAGCTAGCTGCCTTTGAAGGTGGGCAACCTCATCGATCGCCATCCTGAGCCTCCCCTTGTATTCGTCCACCTGCTTGCACCAGCCGGTCCGGTACGCATCATAGCTCGCCTCGGCATCCTGGAGCTGTTGCTGAAGGTCGGAGACCTTCTTCGACCATTCCCAGTCGCTATCGGCCCGAGTCAAAAGCTGAGATGAGCTTCCTTCTAACTGGCTAATCTTCTCCTGTGCAGCCGACAGCTCCACTCTAAGAGAACTGATCTTGGCAGCTTGAGCCCAAGATCGATCGCTGGCGTGCTTCTTGTGTTCCTCGAGCTCCTTCTCAAAGTTTGCCTTCCTCCGGCTATACTCCATGATCCCCTTCACGTGGAGGTTTCGAAAGTGGGTGGCCTCTGCGGTGGCTTCAGAGTGGCTCTCCCTCAACCTGCGAAGCTCGCCATCCATCTTCTTCGACCTTTTTGTTAAATGAAGAACTTTCTTCTTCAGACGCTGGATCATGGACTTCAGCAAAATCTCCTGTGGCAGGGGAAGCACTTCGGCAGGACACTGCCATCGGGAGACAAAAGCGTCAAGATGCATCCCATTACAGAAAGAAAAATAAAAAAAGAGGAGGAAGGAAGAGTGGAGAATCCCTCCATAAGGAGAAATTCAACTTCATTGATTGAATGTTTCTTAAAGATAAAAAGGAAAAGAAAAATTGTAATAAAAGAAAAATACAAGGTCAGAGGTCTCAAACCTCTGAAATAGGAGTTGGGGAGCTCGGTGTCCCTGGAAGGAGGGCTGCGGTGGTAGTAGCAGTGGGAGAGGGACCGGCTTCGTCTTCAGATGCCTCACCCAAGAAGCTGAGATCGAGCTCAGGAAATTTTCTGACCACCTTCTCCTGGCAGAGCTCGAATCCTTTGATGAATGCTTCTTGGCCGAACTTGACGTTCAGGTCCCTCATCTCCGTAGAGGCCTTGAACTCCTCCACCGCAAGAACCCTGGCCTCCGAGACCAGGACCGAGATCTGCTCCACCAAATTTGCGACCTCGGCCTCCGCCTTTCTCACTGTCTCCTTCGAGGTCTGCTTCTCTTTCTCCAGGGCCTCTTGGAGGGTAACTACCTCGGCTTCCTTTTCTTTGAGGCGAGCGACTTCGGCCCGATGACTCTCCTCCTCCTGGATGGCATCCCTCCTCACCCGGTTCATCACCTCGATATTGGCAAGGAGCTGGTGCCCGATCTACAAGGGCGGCTAGGAGGTCAGAATGGAGGTCGAAAAGTTAATTAAATGAAGATCTGTTTACCTCGAGAAAGGACCCTAGGGAGTCCCAAACCCGCTGTTCGGGATCGGCACGATCAATCCTCTCGACGACCTCGGACAGGATGCAGCCGTCAATCAACCGCTTTATCAAGTTCCTGTCATTGAAGGGATTCTTCCTCGGCTCTTCTTCAGAACCGTGGGATTCTTCGATGGCAGCCCAGCGGCTACTCACCCTACGGGCCACCGACTTCCTTCTCCTCCCCCTCTCGGCCCCAGGCACTATCTCGATGCGGTCCCCTGAGGCGGGAACCTCAGTGGGAGAGCTCCTTGAAGAGGCTCGGGGAGCTGGGGGCTCGACGTCTGAAGAAACGTCAACTGCAGGGGCTGCCTGGGTAGGCGTGGTCGAGCTCGTCTCCTCTGCTCTGGCCTTCTTTGCTGATCTGGAGGCCGCGGTGCCTTTTCTTTTGTGGGCCTTGAGGCCCCTGACGAGCATCCGTGCTGCTTCGACGTCCATTCCTAAAAAAAAAAAAGAAGAGAGAGAAAGAAGATCAGTGATGGGGTGAAAAAGGAAGAAGCGACACATAAAAAAAAAAAAGAAAGAGAAAGAAAAAGAGAAAGGAAAAAAAAAAGAGAAGAAGAAGAAGAGCAGGAGAAAAGAAGAGGAAAGGAAAGGTGGGATACCCGCAGGATCCTGGGGACTCAAGCTGATGTTGAACAAAAACTGCTCCTTCAGAAGGTTGGGAAGGGAAGGAGCCGAATAACCAAGAAGCTTCCGAGCGGCCTGAAGGTCGTCCTCCCCCAAGCTAGGAGCCCGACGGACAGAGTCCCTCAGAGAGCCCCAAGGGGGCAATCCCAGCCTCAAAGTCGGACAGTGGACGAAGAGGTACTTCCCCTTCCAATTGTGGATTGAAGAGGGAGCACCTTTCAGCAATCCCTTCTTGCCAAATTGGGGGGAGAAATACCACCAGTCCTTCATCGAGGGGTGGCGCTTGAAGGTGTAAAAATACCTAAACAAAGAAAGAGATGGCTGGACTTCGACTACATGATAAAGGGAGAGGAACCTTATCAAAAATCTAAAGGAGTTTGGTGCAACTGAAGCTAAAGAAATATCTAAAAAATGGAAAAGGATGACGACGAAGGGCGAAAAAGGCAGCCGGAGTCCGGCACGGAAGGCCTCCTGATACAGGTAGAAGCGGCCAGGCAGGGGGGTGCTAGCCCGATCGATGGGACCAGGGAGCTCCAGATCGTACTCCGAAGGAACTCCATACTGAACCCTTATCAGTAGGAGTTCATCCGGAGTCAGAGAACAGGGAATGGCACCCGACACAAAATCGGGCAAGGCCCTGCCCCAGATGTGGGTTCATCTACAGTGTGGGGGTTCTGGGGGGCTGAGGCAGATGAACTCCCGAAACCACTAGAGGCAGAGGTGCCGAAAGACATTTCGAATAAGGACCCTAAAAATCTCGGAGAAATCAGGCGGAACAAGAGGCGAAAGGTTTGTGGAGAACCAAACCAAAGGAATACGACAGAAGAAAAATGGAGGAAAAGGGGCACCCAAATGGCGAGAAAGGGAACGAAAGTTTCGGGACTAACCTAAGTCGCTCCGAAGGATGCAGAAGGTGCGAGGACAGGGATGACTCGAAGGATGCTTAAGGCCAAGGTAGACGCCAAGGAGGGTCAGAGCTCTCGAGGAGAAGACAGACACCGATAGAACTTTCAGGTGGAATGAGGCCTCTAAAGGCGGAAAGACGGGTTTAAATAGATCGTGGGATCCGGTGCTATAATGATCGCGGATTTCCCTAGGCCGACCCACGCTCGCCACGTGTCCCACTCACCACGGCAGGTGGCTAAAAGCGGTTGACAGCTGACAGAGCCATTACTGCACCGTACTTGAGCCAGTGCTCCAGCGAAAATTTTGAAAGGTCCCTTCAGATCGCCCGATTCGAAAAGACTCCAGCATGCGCGCATTAAATGCCAGAATATCTGAGGGCGATCGTGCATAGGATTCAAGGGGACAACTTCAGTTGTGGAAATTTTTCTGTACTTCCTTCATTCAAAACTCAAACTCGAAAGTAGGGGGATTGGTGTTAGGTATAAAATACCTTCCAGCCAAAGTTCGTGACAGGAATGACCCTTCGGGGATTCTACCGACTTCCGACCTTCGGCGACATCTCTCCGAACCTCTCTGGCGTTCGAGCCTCCGCAACACTCCTAAGTTTTGCCGACGGATAAGCCCCCACCAGCGTCGGCCAGATTCTTCATGACAGACGGACTCCACCCAAGTTTCCACGATGATCGACCACCTTCTAGACTTCGTCCGGACTCCTACGGGAGCCGGACTTCGCCCACGACTTCACTTGCAGGCAGACTTCGTCCGGACTCCTACAGGAGCTGGACTCCGCCCACGACTTCACTTGCAGGTAGACTTCGTTCGGACTCCTATGGGAGTCAGACTCCATCCCCGACTTCAACCGCAAGAAGACTTCATCCGGACTCCTACGGGAGCCAGACTTCGCCCCCGACTTTGATCACAGGTAGACTCCGTCCGGACTCCTACAGGAGTCGGACTTCGCCCCCAACTTTGATCGCAGGTAGACTTCGTCCGGACTCCTACAAGAGCCGAACTTCATCCCCGACTTCAACCGCAAGAAGACTTCGTCCAGACTCCTACGGGAGTCGGACTTCGCCCCCGACTTTGATTGCAGGTAGACTTCGTCCAGACTCCAACAGGAGCCGGACTTCGCCCCCGACTTTGATTGCAGGTAGACTCCGTCCGGACTCCTACGGGAGCCAAACTTCACCCCCGACTTTGATTGCAGGTAGACTCCGTCCGAACTCCTACGGGAGCCAGACTTCGCCCCTGACTTTGATTGCAGGTAGACTCCGTCCGGACTCCTACGGAAGCCGGACTTCATCCCCGACTTCAACCGCAAGAGCCGGACCTCATCCCTGACTCCGGCTGCAGGTAGACTTCGTCCGGACTCCTACGGGAGCCGGAATCTGCCCACAACTTCACTTGCAGGTAGACTTCATCCGGACTCCTACGGGAACCAGACTCCGCCCCCTACTTCAATTACAGGTAGACTTCATCCGGACTCCTACGGGAGCCGAACTTTGCCTCCAACTTCAATTGTAGGTAGACTTCGCCCGGACTCCTACGAGTGTCGGACCTCATCCCCGACTTCGACTGCAGGAAGACTTCATCCAAACTCCTACGGGAGCCAGACTCCGAGCTCCTACCGCAAGTGACTCACTCCGAGTTCTCGCTGCAAACGATCTACTTCAAATTTCTATCGTGAGCGGCCTTGGTCGAGACTCCTCAACAAATGATCCCCATCCAGGCTTCTACAGGGATTGGACTCCAACCGAGACCTGGACCCCCTGGCAGGCTGCAGTAACGGCCACGACTCTGCTCCACTTCCTGCAACAGATTCTGCGCGGCTTCATCACTCCCTGACAGGCCGCAGTAATGGCCACGACTCTGCTCCACTTCTTGCGATGGATTCTGTGTGGCTCCATCACTCCCTGGCAGACCATAATAATGGTCACGATTCTGCTCCACTTCCTGTGATGGATACCACGCAGTTCCTCCACCCTCTGGGAAGTCGCGACAACGGACGCCGCTCCACTCTCCGCAACAGACTCCACGTGGCATGTCCCGATGATGGCCACGATCCCACTCTACTACTCTTCGCAACAAACTCCTCCTGACCCTGGGCAGCCCACTGCCAGACGGTTACAGACATCGCTATCAGTCTGTTGCCCCCTCTGCCTATAAAAGGGGGACCCCAGATACGTTATTCTCTAAGCTTTAATTTCTATCCCAAAACTCTGCTAAAATTTTCGTTCGAGCACTCCATTCTTGTTGAGGTAGAGAACTGACTTGAGCATCGGAGGATCTTGCTGGAGCAACCCCAACTCTGGTTTAGACTTCTTTTGCAGGTTCCGACGGTAACCGCGACTCCCTCAACTCCAGCTTCTCCGACACAGGTGGATTTTTGCACCAACAATACTCATGTGCTGCACCTCCTCAGATATGGTCAGACACATCATCTTGGAGAGACTAATACCATGTCTAAGAGGTAAGAGACCTCTCTTAGAGTTTTTCATGCTGAAACTCTTCAACACCTTCTCTATGTACAACTTTTATGATAGATCAAGCATCTATTTAGGTCTATCCTTCTAGACCTTTATTCTGAGAATATAGGATGCTTCTCCTAGATCTTTCATGAAGAATTTCTTGGACAACCATCTTTTGACCATGATCAACATGGGAATGTCATTCTCAAGAAGAAGAATATCATCCATGTACAATATGAGAATGGTGATCACGCTCCAACTAACTCTCTTGTATATATAAGATTTTTTTTCATTTTTTATGAAATCAAACGATTTGATTGTCTTATCAAAATGATGGTTCCAACTATGAGAAGCCTGTTTTAATCCATAAATAAATCTTTGCAGCTTGAAGACTCTGTGATCACCATCACCGGACGTGAAACCCATAGACTGCTTCATATAGATGTTTTCCTCAAGATATCTATTCAAAAAAGTAATTTTAATATTCATCTGTCAGATTTTATAATCATAGTAAGCCACAACAGCAAATAAAGTATAGATGGATTTTAGCATG
Source organism: Elaeis guineensis (assembly GCF_000442705.2). Classification (NCBI taxonomy): domain Eukaryota; kingdom Viridiplantae; phylum Streptophyta; class Magnoliopsida; order Arecales; family Arecaceae; genus Elaeis; species Elaeis guineensis. The sequence continues at coordinate 87,447,335 of NC_026002.2, forward strand.
ACTACAGACGAAAATTTTTTTTGATAGTTAATACCCTTGTGCTGACTATAATCTTTTGCCACAAGTCTAACTTTATAGATCTTTACCTTACCATCAGCACCTATCATTCTTTTGTAGATCCATTTACACCCAATCAGTATGATACCCTTAGGTAGATCCACTAAAGTCCAGACTTGGTTCGAGTGCATCGAGTCAATTTCGGACTTTATAGCATCTAACTACTTTTCAAAATTAATGTCAGACATCATCTCGTCAAAGATATTAGGATCATCAGTAGACCCCTATCTCCCATAAAGAATATTTTTTTAACTTCCTCTGTGAGCATACCCATGTATCTTTCAGGAGGTCAAAAGATCCTACTAGATCTACGAGGTGGTAGAGAAACATCAACTATGGGCTCATGAACTATGAATTCCTGAGGATCTATAACTTTAGGCTCTTCAGAGACTTTCTCTTCGAGCTCCACTAACCTCCCACTGCCGTCATTCTGGATAAACTATTTTTCTAAGAATATGATGTTTCAACTTACAATTACATTATGATCTTGTAGAATGTAGAAGTAGTATCCCATGGATTCTTTTGGATACCCTATAAAGTGAGCTATAATAGATCTATCCTCTAGCTTATCCACCATCTGTCTCTTGATATAGGCTGAACATCTTCAAGTCTTGAGATAACCCAGACTCAGTTTTTTACCGAACCATATCTCATACGGTGTGGTAGGAATGGACTTTGATGAAACTCTATTCAATAAGTGAATGGCAGTTAACAAGACATATCCCCAAAGAAATAAGGATAGATCGGTAAAGCTCATGGACCAAACCATATCCAATAGGATCATGTTCCTCCTTTCGGATACCCCATTGAGCTGAGGCATTCCAAGAGAGATCCACTAAGAGACTGTGCTGTTGTCCTTAAGATATCTCAAAAATTTTTGACTAAGTTATTCACCTCCTCAATCAGATCAAAAAATCTTAATGGGTTTATCTTTCTACTTTTCTACTTCATGCCTAAATTTCTTGAACTTTTCAAAGGCCTCAAACTTGTGTTTCATGAGATACACATATCCATACCTAGATAGACCATTGATAAAGATAATGAAGTAGGTATAACCATCTCTGACCAGCACATCAAATGGCCCACACACGTCGGTGTGTACCAGGACAAGTAGCTCTGTGGCCCTTTTCTCATATCCTATAAAGAGCAACTTGGTCATCTTTCCTCGAAGATAGGATTCACAAGCTGGATATGGCTCTGGGTTAAGAGAGCCAAGGATCCCATCCTTCTCCTATCCTCTCCAATATGGTCTAGTCTATGCTGTTACAAGTACTTCTGGTTTATTCTATCTATACATCTTTTTTAACCTACGGCACTCACTATTTGCTCATTTAGGTTCACATTCGCATTAACATGCAAGTGATAGAGGCTGTCAATTAAAAGATCTCGTGCAATCAATTTATTTCATAAATAAATAGAATAAAAATCATTATTGAAATAAATTTTAAAACCTTTCTATGCTGGCACAGACATGAAAATTAAATTTTGACTAGCTACAGGAACATAATAACAGTCTTTCAAATCTAATCTAACACTAGATGGTAATCGAAGAAGATAAGTGCCAACGACCTCTGCAGCAATCTTTACTCCATTATCAATCTAAAGAATCATGCCACCTTCCCTCAACCTCCTACTTTCTATCAGACCCTGCATTAAGGTACATATATGAGCACTCGAGCTAGAGTCCAATATCCAACTAGAAGTAGAAGAAATCGTAAGGTTAGATTCAATTACGAGCATACCTTCAGAAGGCTTATCACTCTTTTAGGTCTTTAAGCTCTCCAAGTATTTAGGATAGTTCCTTTTTCAGTGGCCTTCAGCATGATAGTGGAAATACTTTTCCTTTGCCTCAGCCATCTTTGGACCATCCTTCTTTGACTTGCTCTCTTTTTTCTGCTTCTTCATGGATGTAGCCTTCTTTCTTCTAGTAGACTTTCTCTTGGAAGAAGAAATCAACTCTATAGTAAGAACAGTGCCCCTTGAACTCTTCAAAGTACCCTCCATTGTGACCAACATATTGACGAGTTTGGGAATAGTGCAGTTAAGTTTGTTCATATAAAAATTCACAATGAATTGACTATATGAACTGGTAAGGGATTGAAGGATCAAATCTATCTATAATTTTTTTTGCATTTCTAGTCTGAGCTTCCTAATCTCCTCAATATCCTTGATCACTATCATATAGTGCTCATGGACAGGCTGCCCTTCACGCATCTTCAGATTAAAAAATTTTTTGGATACTTTGAAGTACGCAGTATGGCTCTGCTCACCATACAACTCTTGTAGGTAAGTTATCATAGCCCGGGTAGTGGGCATATGCTCGTGTTGGTTTTGTAACTCATTTGACATAGACGCCAATACATAACACTTGACCTGACTATCTTCATCCATCCATTTCTCAAAAACAGCTCTTTGCTCAGTAGTAGGATGGTTTGGTAGCATTACGAGATCCTGGTTGAGAACATGGCTTAACTTTTTTGAGGTCAGGATAATCCTAAGATTTTTGAGTCAGTCTTTATAATTGATACCGATCAAATGATTGGTTTCAAGGATATGAGCTAAAAATTTTGAGGCTGACATTATGATTTAACTGCGAGAGTAGGGATTCAAGTTAGACCTTTGTACTTGATACTTATATTTACTTCTAAAGATTTTAAGATGCAAACAATGACTCCCACTAATTTTATCAGATCTCTCCATTCTTCGAGAAGGAAACGAAAATTCTAATGTGATAAAAAATTTCTAATGGGTGCTGTGGTCCCATCGATGACATACACCTCACCTAACAGTTATTGGTAACATGCACACCGATGCATAAGCAACTCATTGCCTAGATGCTTCACTAAGTATGTTGCAGCGACTTGATCTCTAAGTCATGTGGGCTCACCTAAACAGTTATTGCCCACACTTCTTAGTTAAGCCCGACCCACCGTTCATAAGTAAATGCAAAATCGTCATTGGATTCCTTACCTAATAGTTATTGGATCCAGCCCCATCCTTATCCTAGAGTAATTTTTTGCTAATAGAGTAGTTGCATATTTTTGATGCAACTGAACCACTATAATCAGTCAAGAACAATCAATGCCGGTAGCACGCCTATATATCTACAACGGTGGAAGATCTATAGACTTAATATTTATGGAAAGATTTAAGTTTAAATCTCATCTAATCAGTCATCATATGATCGATCTACCTAGCATGGGCTAAACCAGATCGCTAAGCAACCTAATTCAAAACCTAATCTTCTAAATTGGTTAGGTAAGTGGAGATCGATAGGGGTCCTCCCGTTGCCTTCCTAAGACATCAATAAATTGGTTAGATCGACTAACAGAATCAATTAAATAACCATATCTCATTAACTTGTCTTAGACACCAATAGATCGATTGATCATAAATGGTTAGCTCAAGCGAATCGGGCTTGAATCAATGAGCTAAATTAGGTCCTTAGGTTAATCGATTCTACATATGAGATTCAATCAATTTGATCAATAATAATTATATGATCATTAACTTAATTGATCTAATCCTTATCAATACTTGACTTGGTTTGATCAATTACTTAATCGAGTTAGACCAATATGACTCAAATCAAAAAATTTTAAATGTAATCCTATTACATGACCTAATTTATGATTTTTCCATGACCAAAACTCTCATGCACAAACATAAATTTTAGATTTTAAAATTATATTTTAGATCTAAATTAATTACATAAAAGTAAGTTTTAAAATATGAAAATAATTTTTAAATTTTAGCATACAAACATATATCAAATATATGCATGTGAAATCAGATCTAAACAAAATTTCAGATCTTAGCATGATATCATTTATCTTATATACTAATCATAGATCAGATTAAAAGTAAATTTATGATCTAAATATGTAATTATATATCACATATATGAATCAAAATTTAGATCATATAATAATTTAAAATTTTATACATGCATCTATGTATCACATAAATATGAACTAGAACTCTTTCTAGATCAAAATTTAAATCTATACATGCAATTACATATTAACTATATATTCTAAAATTAAATATAAAATTAAATTTTAGATTAAAAGATCCATCTATACATCTCATGTATCAAAGAAAAATTTGATTTTGAAATCTTTTCAAAAATATGTATATCAAAATTCAGCATATGAAAATTCATGACTCTGATACCACTGTTGGACTTCGAGATTTGGTGCATGCATATGTGTTTAAAAAATTTTATTTTTTAAATATCATAATAGAGAATAAGATTAAAATATTTTTAATCTAAATTATATATGCATGAAAATATAAAATCATATAAATCTATCTCATATGCTGAAATTGATATATACTGAAATGCAGATTATGATCAAATCACATACCTGTTTCACAATCTTTTTCTTTGAATCTGGATCTGAAAGAGAAGAGATTCTCTCTTAATCACACAAGTATCCAACCTCTAGAGTATCCACTCAAGATTAGTCTAAAATAGTCTTCTTTAATCTGAATTTTGGTTCTCCAAAATTTAGCCTGCTGAATCTGAATGAAGCCTGGATCGCGATCAGCGCTTGATCTTTCTCTTTGATCTTCTTCTTCTCCTCTTCTTTAGAGTTTCTCCTTGCTTTGTGCTACTATAAAATACCAACAACCAACAAATTATGTGATGCCCAACACCTTGGGCATGGAACTCCTTGGGACTCGCATCCCCAGGGATGGGCATGTAGAATGCTTAAGAAAAGAGAAAGGGAGAGGAAGAGAGGGCATGGGGAGAGCCTTTGGATGTGAGGGGATACTGGTTTAGATGCTCTAGGAATCTTAGGAGATGTCTCTTTAAATAGACATGAGAATTGAAGCCTATTCAATCTAATAATATAAGTCCTACTTGCATTAGGATTCTTATTAACTTAAGTTATCCAACTTACATTAGAAAGACCATTAGGTGCCAACAATTGGAGCCCTTGCACCCATAATTAGACACCTCAAAACTCACCCAAGAGACATCCCATAAGAGAACTAAAAGTTCTCTAATCAATGGACACGTCCAACTTAATCAAATCAAGGTGATGCCCAAAAATAACTATCAAGAAAATTAATTAAGAACTTGCACCCTTAATTAATATGATCCATAACCTTAGACACTCAACAATTAGAGTCTCATAAATCTTATTCATGTAAGTTATTAGCAGATAATTAAGTTAGAATTATCTTATCAAATAAAAAATCTTAATGAAAAGAGGAATTGGATCCAACCATGTGCTAGCAAGGTTATCATAAACCCAATAAGTTTCTCGAAATCCAATTGACACTTCATAAGCTCAATTACTTATTTTAGGCCTAATCTCTTTGTTGTGTGATCCCATAGGTTCAATTCTATCTGGTAATGAGATATACAATAATCTCTATCATTGTATCATTAAAACTCTTTTCAATGGGTCAGAATAATTTTACTCTAACTCAGCAATAATTGTTGATCCAGAATGATCCTAGTGAGCTCTCACAATTCATCAGTGATACCTAACAGTATGTAGTGACAATCCAGTAGAACTAAAATAAACATCTAGATATAGTTAACATGTGATTCAATCTCTCTATTGTGAGTCCCGATTTGATAACAGGTCATGGATAAATCGTTAAATCTTAACATCAATCATATAATAGATTTGATTAGCTCAAATTCAGTTGTGACTTCTATGAAAACTCTTTTTCATCAATCACACTACTATGGTCATAGATTTTTGAACTTAGCCTTTCAAATCCTGTAGGACTACTCCTCTCTATCAAGGTCGATAAATCCTATCTTGATGCGCATCCCACTCCTACAGTGGACCAACTATCATCAACATCCACTACAAGGGCTCATTGAGCCCCATATTTATGTGTCAGTCAAATTTCAGCAGCCTCATTGTGAGTAGAAGTACCATCTCAAATCAAAAGATTAGTCATGCAACTACAGCATCAAGGCAATCACTGATGATTGAATAAAAATCTAAGTGATCTCTCGTATGATCACGCTCAGTACTAATTATTCTCTAATAACCACTCACACTTGTCGTCCTATGTCTCTACACAGTAGATCCGAGACTCATCTATCTTGAAAGAAGTAATTTATAAGTCAGTCTATCTAGATCTATCATCATTCTCATGATGATCCTATGATCGGGAGTATTTAAAAATTAAATTCATATCTCTAAATTTCAATACTTTGAGAATATATATCGAAACTAATTTCATTGATGATTCAAAGATATATCACACTTGAATGAAAAAAAAATTATCTTTTTATTGATCATATTAATATATTAAGTATAAAATTATACTTTAAAATTATTATAATATGTCAGTCATATTGGCTTCTAGGACATACATCTAACACTTACATAAAGTGGCTCAATGACCGAATGACTATGTGTTGTGTGATAAGGACAACTATGAACGATGAGCTTAGCTGTAAGTTCGAGGATGTGCAGCCAAAGCAGATCATTCAAATATTGAATGAGTTTTTCGGCACTCCTGAGGATGCAGAGAGATACAAAACTTCCTACGTAGTGTTCAAAGCCCGTATGTGAGAGGGAGCTTCAGCACCGATCATGTACTGTACATGATTAAGCGAATTGAATGCCTGAGTAAACTTGACTTTTTATTGCATGATCAGTTAGGCAAAGATGCTATCCTCAATTCACTATCAAAATTCTACCTACCCTTTCTCAGTCATTACAGAATGACGAAGCCTACAGTGAATAACCTGTTATGAATTATGTTCTAAAACTAATTGTGTGATGATTGAGTTTATCCTTGTACATGAATTATTGATTATTGAATAAAAATTATTCTGATATTTTTTCATCATAAAGTTACATCTTTCTTGAACTCTTGTGCTGTGATGAAGTCCTTAGAACTATGCTAGTATGCGACAAAGAGTGGATTTATTATATAGTTCTCTAATATTTTTGCGACCAAATGATACGTCATTATAGGATGATGATGTTTATCAAGTGGAGATCGTTGTGTGTCATATGGATGTTGGATGTATGTCCTAGAAGTCAGTCTTGGCTGACACATATTTTTAGAACATAATTTTATACTTATTGTGTATTTATGTTACCATTCATGTTTATGTGTCCATAAATCATCCAAGGGATTAACAAGATGATGATACATATTCTCAAAGAGTTGAATATTTGAGACATGTGTCATTGATGGTTGATTCTTAAATTGCTCCTGATCATAGGATCATCATGGGGATGGTGATTGATCCAGATAGATCAGTGCACGAATCGCTTCCTTCGGACAGATGGATCTTGAGTCTGCAGTGTAAAGATACTAGAGCGAGAGTGCAGATGGTTGTTTGAGAATAACTAGCATTGAGCATAACCAACATAAAAAGTCACATAGATATCTGCTCACTCGTTAGTAATTTTTTCAATACTGTAGTTGTATGACTGATCTTTTGATCTGAGATGGTACTATTACTCACAGTGAGACTGCTAAAATTTGACTAACACATCAACATGGGTCTCAATGAGCCCTTGTAGTGGATGTTGGCAACCGTTGATCCACTGTAGGAGTGGGGTGTGCATCAAGATGGGATCTATCGATCCTAGCAGAAAGGAGCAGTCCTATGAGATTTAAGAGGCTGAGTCCTTAAGTCTATGATCATAGCAGTATGATTGATGGAAAAAAGTTTTCATAGAATCACATATGGACTCGAGCTGATTGAATCTATCATATGACCGATGATGAGGTTTGATAATTTATCCATAACCTGCCATCCGATCGGGACTCACGATAGAGGGACTGTATCATGCATTAACTACACTTAGAGATTTATTACTTTTTATTCTGTTGGATTACCATTACATATTGCTAGGTGTCATTGGTGGATTGTGAGACCCACGAGCATCATCTTGATGATCGATGATCCTTGGTGAGTAGAGTTGAAATGGTTCCAATCTATTGAAAAGAGTTTCAATGATATTGTTATAGGGATCACAATATATCTCACTATCAGATAGAATAGAACCTATAGGGTTACACACAAAATAAGCTTTTGACTGATCAGATGGTTGAATTATGATTATGAATCATAACAGAATTTGATTATCAATTTGATTGATGATTGATCCAATGCAAATATTACATTATGTAACTCGCTAAAGAGTTAGTGAGTTAAAAGAGGATTAATTAGCAATTGAATTATTAAGTAGCTCAATTTGATTGAGCTATAAGATTTGTATTAAGTCTAATTAAATTTGATTTAATTTGATTTGACATGAATTTGATTTGATCAAACTTGATTGGATTATAAGATAACCTAAATTACATGAGAGAATTATTTCTATTTGAATTAAGATTTGGATTTGACTCAATCCCTAATTAGACTAATATGTATGAGTTTCAATTTAGACTAAAAATTTTCATTTTCATGGGTGCATAAAATCTTAATTGGATTAGGATTAAATTGAGTTTGACTCAAGCACCAAGGGAGAGTCCAAAAAAACTAGGACTCCTCCAATTAGATAACATCTAATCTAAATAGTTTAAGCTCCAAATCAAATTTAATTTTTTATCTATTTAAATCTAATCTAGTCTTAATATGATTAGGATTGATTAAAGTTTTATTGGATTTAAAATAGCCACCTAAAATAGAGTCCCATGATCATGAAACTTCTTCCTTCTATGTGCCACAAAATGGGTTCCACGCCAACCAGATTTGAATGCCCAAAATAACCCACACTCAACCAATTTTAATGCCACTTTTTCTCATCCTTTTAGCATGTAAGAAAGAGAGAAAATTCTCTCTTATTCTCATGCAAAACTTGGACACAAATCTGTTTTGGGTGGGCGGGACAAAAAGGATAGAGTCCAAGACTCATTGGACTCTTATCTCCTATTTAAATTAGAACTCCCTATTGGCCTATTTAAACACCACCATATGGGATGTGTAAGACCTGATAGAGATCAGTTTATGGATGCCAAAAACCAGAGGATTAGCATGGAGAAAAATCAAGGGAGAGGACACGACGTGATGGGTGGAAGGCGTGAGGTATTTTCTCTTCATATCTCTTCTTTCTTACACAAACAAGTGTTGGTTGTTTGGACATCTCCTCTCCCCTCTTTTGTCTATGTTTAGACATGGATGTCTCCTCTCTCCATTATCCAAAAGTTGCATAAAATTTTTACATCTCTATTGTAGAGATTTGGTGCATGGATTTTAGGAAGAAAAGAAAAGAAAGGATTCTTCTCATGATCTCTAGTGTAGAGATCAACATCCTCCTACCTCTTCTTCTTCTCTAAGAGTGTCTTAAGAGAAAAAAAAAATTCAACCATCAAGATACGATCTCTACAAGAGATCTAGCACCTCAATGAGATCAAAAGACTTCAGATCAGATCAGAGTCTCATGTGGATATCCATAAAGGTCGGACGCTTATGCGGCTATAAGGGATATTTGGAAGACATCCATGATCATCAGTTCATGATGAAGATTAATCCATGACAAGGTATATTCTTAATTTATTTTTTTATTTAATTTTTGTATCAAAATCTTATCTTACATATGATGATCCTGTTTATAGTTTGAAGATTTGATCTTATGCATGCTTAGATTAAATTAGATTTAATCTAAAAATTTTTAAAATTCTGCTGCATATTCATTTTAAAAAATTTACATGTTGAGAAATGTGTCCTAAAAAGCCAATCGTTAAGCTGTTGACGGTTGAGCAACCAAGTATTGTAATTAATTTGTTAATAAATAAAATATATTTGGCATTTTCATCATAAGCTTTCATCTTCTAATGAACTCCGTTGTTATGATGATGTCCTTAGGACTATTTAGATTTGATAAAGAGAGGATTTATCGATTAGTCCTTAAAACAGTTCACGACCAAATGATAGGCTGCTAATAAGGACAACAGCTTCTATTGAGCATAGGTCGCTGTAGGCCATATGGGTTGGTTGTCCTCTTAACCAAAGAGTGTGGACACACTGGTATGGCATACAGGTGAAATGTACTGGTACATCATTATTGAATGTGACCAACTCTAGAGTATTCTGCTGTCGAGAATGTCTCTGATGGGATATAGGTATAAGTGTCCCTTAGACTTGAGATCGCCTCAGTGACTTGCAAGCAACTCACTGTGCTTTGGTACTGGACTAACTGAATTTCTAATTCAGGGATAGAAGGCTTCTGGGCACAATCAAGTACTTGCAAAGTCAGAGTGTGATCGAGATGGGATTGACCACTCCAAGAGTTGGAGAAGAATGAGTCACTGTATTTCAATTTAGCAAAACCTTGGCCAGGGTAATCCATCAAATAGATTTGATATTTTGAAATACAATGTGGACAACCTGATCAGAGTTGACAGTTGAACTCTGGGGTGTCCTATGATCATTTTGGTCAAGGGGATGAATTATATGAAAACTATATCCGCATGGGTTCTAAGGATGTTGTTCTACACATTCGACCTATCCGATCGTCGGGTACCATTGCTAGATGGTCACTTCGATTGGTATAGAAATTTATTTCTGTGCTACTGACTTAAGTTCGGACCTATGAGGTCACACACATTAGAGTTCATGATCTGATCGGATGGTTGATCAATGATTAAGAATCGTTTTAGGGTTAAATGATCAATACGATTGGCATTTAACCCAGTGCAAGTGTTGCAGGAGCATCAATTAGCAATTAGATTGCTAATTGGCTTAATTTGATTAATCCAATGAGCTGAGATTAAGTTTAATTAAATATAATTTAATTAAATTTAGTTTGGGCTTGATTGGATTAAGTCTAATTGGTTTATTGGATAAGCCAAGTGCAAGAAAAAACTAGTCCGAGTTCAACTAGGACTTGGGTCAATCTAATTTCTAATTTGATTAGAAAATTAAATCAGATTTAAATCTAATTTAATCTGATTAAATTAGGTTCTTAATTGGGTTAAAACCTATTTTAATTGGGTTGATCTAATTTTGGTTTGATTTGGTTTGAGAAACCAAATTAAAACAAGTCATAAGATAGAATCCTAGTAAGACTAGGATTCCACCTTGCACCACATAAGCCTTCCCCACGCCCTCTCTCTCATTCAACACCAATCTCCTCTTATTTTGTGTGACAAAAGCCCTCTCCCAGGTCTCTTCCATTTTCACAAAAGGTCTCCTCTCTTCTTTCTTACATGGAAGGTGGTTTGGATCAAATCAAAAAGGAATAAGTTTGGATTTCGAATTCTATGAGATAGAGTTTTAGAAATCCAAAACTCTTTCAATTTTGCACTGAATTTATCCAATTTTTTTTTGAAATTTTCATAGCTTTTAGGGTATACATTGTGCATCCTTTGCTGGTGATCCTTGTACAAAAATAAGGAGGAGGTGCTCAAGAGTTGAGCGCCCCTTATCTTGCCATGTTTGGATAAGCCTTGACTAGGTATTTGACCTAGGCAAGGACTCTATCATATCTCTCTGTATAAAATGAGTTTCTTTATAAACTTTTTTGAGAAGATAGATATTTGAGAGACCTTTGGACCATCCAAAAATCAGAGAGAAATACCTTTGTATCGTAGAGATATAAAAGACACAAGTTAGGGTATCTAGAGAGAGAAATGAGAAGAAGAAGAGGGTCTTCTTCTAGGGTTGTTTGTTTTCATATCTTTCCTCCCTCCATCTTGAGTTTCCTGAGAGTGTCTCAGATCTGAAACTCCTCCTTCTACTTTCTATCTTTGGAAGAGTCCAAATCAAGAAGAAGGAGGCACCTGATCAACCATCAAAGAAGGATCAGCGCAGTACTAGCATACTGTGCTGATTTTCTGAAGCAAGACTTCTGATCGAGATTCGTGGGCTCGTGTGGATGACTCCTAGAGGCCGGATGTGTGTATAGCTTGCAATATTATCCTTAAGCCCGGATCAGCAAGGTTAGAATGTCTAACTTGCAAGGTAATAGATCTGATCTATTGTTTAATACATACATTAGATGTAGTATAGAAACATGTTGATATGATCAACATGTAGTTCATGCTATATTTATATATTTTAATTTTTGATTTAATGCTATATAATAATCATATAATAGAATCTTAGATCTAGAGATTCTATAATTTTAAAAAATAAATTTTGATTTATTTTAGTCTTCCGCTTATGATCTTGAAAAAGTTTCAAGATCTAACCCTGAAACCCTAGATCTGGTTCCTACAATTGGTATCAGAGCCTAAGTTCTTTATTACATGATTATTTATACATATTTAGATTATTTCTTAGATTAGATCTAATTTATAATCTGATTATTAAATCTGAAATTAAAATTATAGATCAATCATAAACTGTAAGGTTGTCTTGCTGTAAAGTTTACCCCTTACAGTGCAAAGGTTGTCCTAGTTTGTGTAGATCTATCTTTAATCATAAATTTGTTAGATATGATCTAGATTAAATTTATAATTTATTAGATTGAAAATATGTTTAAATCTAAAATAAAATCTCTTTGTTAATAATTTTTGTGCAAAGAAATTGTTTAAAGTTGAAACTGTTTCAATTACATGAACCTGTTTAGATTAGATCTAAAGTAGTTTCATGTTTAATTCACTTGTATCTTGATTATGAATCAAACATGCAATATGATTGGTAGAATCATATTATAAAATTATTTTATAAATATAAAAATTATTTTTTGAAAAGCCGAACCCAACCCTCAGCCCAAAACTTAATTAAGAATTAAGAAGTTGTTTGATTAGGTTCTAGGATTGTGAATTGAAGAACCTAAGACACAAACCATAACACATTGTGTTAATGGGTTAGTGAAAATTAGGTCCATTAATTGGGTTAGACTTATGGTTAGATTGAAGATGGACTTAATTACAGAATTGACTAAATCTAATCAATTGTTGTCTTAGATTAGGTCAAGGATTTTCTAGATCAATTACAATAGTTGTAGTTGGTCAAGTCCATGTCTTTAATGAGAACCAAATGGACTTGATTCTTAGCTAAGCGATCTAGCACGAACTATTAGGTTGATCTAATCGAAACTAATTAAATCAGTTGGTGTCTAAGGTAAACCAGACTGGTGGTTTTTAATTGGGAGCCCGCTTACCTGGCCATTTCTGATGGTGTCTAAGGCAAGCTTTGGCAGACCCTCCCACTGATCAAACTTACCTGACCTCTTGGTGAAATTATGTTTTGATCGGATCACTTGACTATTCGAGCTGACCCATGTCAGCTAGATAAATCAGTGTGACTGATTTAGGTGCTCCTAGACCAGCCCTTTTAATGGTCTCCCTTAAGCTGACTTGGTGAAGCCAGTGGGAGGATCATGATAAGCTGGTTCATCTGACCTCATTCTCTATATTATTTAAATCTTCTAAAATTATTAGGTCTTTAAAATGATAAAGTTATGGAGATAACTGAGTCATAGCCTCCCATTAAGGTGTTTGATAATGAGTCCATTAACTCAATAATCATTGCAGACCCAAAGGCCTGGTGCTTTTTGACTAATGGAATTATCACTCATCATATGATGACTTGGAAGTGTCTCTCTAATGGTGGTTAGGTGAGCCAACCAAAGTTGGGCTTAATCATTCATTGGTTAGATACACCATGTATGATCATGTTAATGGTTGGACCTAATCGGATCCTTACAGTGGAGGCCAAAGCCTACTGATTAGGTTTCTGGGGCAAAATTAAACTTACTAGAAATTGTTTAAAGAAATAATTGGTTATGCACCTACCCTTAGATATACATGGGTTGGCCAACCAAAGTTGGGCTTGTGTGCAGTCTAAGTGGATTCTAGTACCCACTAAGGAATTAGGGTAATTCCTCGAATTGGAGGTAGAGGCTACCAATTCGAATAAAATAGTGGGAGAAACTTTTTGATTAAAATCCAAATCTTTAGGTTTAATGAATCAATTACTAATTAGGTTATGGTTCTCCTTTGTGCAAATATGGCCACTTCCCTATCGCTCCGATCATTGTTGGACAATGATAAGTTGGTGGGACCCAACTTCGGTAGCTGGTACCGAAAGTTGAAGATAGTCTTGGAGCATGAACGGATCCTATATGTGATAATGGATCCTGCACCTGAGAAACCAGCTATCAATTCATGTGGAACAGTCAGAGACACTTACCAGAAGTGGCTCAGTGACCGGACCACGGTGCGCTGTGTCATGCTGGCTGCCATGAGCGATGAGTTCAGTCGCAGATTCGAGATGGCTCAGCCAAAGGACATGCTTCAAGTGTTGGAGGATGCCTTTGGCACACCCGATGATGTAGAAAGGTACAAGACTAATTGTGCCATCTTCAACGCCAAAATGCGGGATGATGCCTCTATCACTGATCATGTATTATACATGATCGAGCTGATGGAACGATTGAGCAAGCTCGGCTTTTTCTTGCATGAGTAGCTTGGGAAAGATGCAATACTGAACTCGCTGCCCAAGTCTTATCTCCCATTCCTCACTCATTATAGAATGACAAAGCCTGAAGAGAACTACCACAGATTATTGGGGTTGCTTCAGAACTTTGAGAAAGATCACCAACTCCATAAGGAGTCAGTGAACTTAGTGGGAGGTTCGTCTTCTGGTTCTCAACCCTTTGAGAAAGAAAAAAAGAATAAGAAGAAGAAAGTGAAGAAGGTGCAAGTTTAGGCTGGGACATCAGTGCAGAGCCAGACCAAAAAGATCAAGCCTGATAAGAGTCTATTCAACTGGCAAGCACCCTAGATTAGATAGTATGTCAGATATCTACTTATGGCACTGTAGGCTAGGTCATATAAACAAGAACAGAATAAACAGGTTGACTCAAGAGGGAATCCTCGAAGTCAGTGATTGTGAATCACTTCCAACCTGTGAGTCCTGTCTACTTGGTAAAATGACCAAGTCACCTTTTACTGGAAAAGGTGAGAGAGCTACTGAGCTCTTGGGCCTAGTACATACTGATGTATGCGGGCCCATGAGCACCAGTGCTAGAGGTGGATATTTCTACTTCATAACTTTCACGGATGACCTATCCCGATATGGATATATCTATCTGATGAAACATAAGTCGGATTCATTTGAAATATTCAAATGATTTTGAAGTGAAGTAGAAAAACAAACTGGGAAGAGTATTAAAACTCTTCGATCTGATCGAGGAGGAGAATACTTTTCTAGTGAGTTTTTCACATATCTAGAAGAGAATGGGATTCTCTCCTAATGGACTCCTCCAGGAACACCACAGCATAATGGTGTGTCTGAAAGGAGGAATCAGACTCTGTTAGACATGGTCCGATCCATGATAGATTTTGCTAGCTTGCCGATATCCTTCTGGGGATATGTACTCGAATTGGCCTGTTATCTGTTAAATAGGGTTCCAAGTAAGTCTGTAATTAAGACTCCATATGAGATATGGATGAGACGTAAGCCAGCACTTTCACACCTTAGGGTCTGGAGGTGCCCGGCCTATGTCAAACGATTAGTCACAGACAAACTTGGATCTAGGTCTGACAAATGCTCATTCATAGGGTACCCCAAAGAGACAAAAGGATATTTTTTCTACCATGCTGATGAACAAAAGGTGTTCGTCAGCCTTAAGGCAATCTTTTTAGAAAAGGTGTTCCTTGGTGAAGGAACCGTTGCCTCTAAGGTTGAACTTGATGAAGTTCAATAGGTAGAAGGACCGACACCAATAGCTGAACCTGAGTCGGATATGATTAGATCAGATCCGGAGTACAATATACCTACACCATTAAGGCGATCCGATAGAGTACCACGTCAGTCGGACAGATACTACAGTTTCTTGGTCCGGGATGGTGATCCCATCGAACTTGATGAGAATAATGAGGATCCGATCACCTATATGGATGCAATGCAGAGACCTGATTCCGAGAAATGGCTTGAAGCCATGAAATCCGAAATGGAGTCCATGAAGGTCAACGATGTATGGACATTGGTTGACCCACCTGAAGGGGTTAAACCCATTGGGTGTAAATGGGTCTTCAAAAAGAAGAGGGGCACAGACGGAAAGGTGGAGACCTATAAAGCCTGTCTGGTCATCAAGGGGTATCGTCAACATTATGGTATTGACTATGACAAGATGTTTTCCCCTGTGGCAATGCTCAAATCCATTCGGATAATGCTTGCAATAGCTGCCCATCTGGATTATGAGATCTGGCAGATGGATGTAAAGACAGCTTTTCTGAATGGAGAGCTGACTGAAGAGGTGTATATGATACAACCTGAGGGGTTTACATCCATAGATGAGTCCAACGTGTGCAAGCTTCAGAGATCCATTTATGGATTGAAGCAAGCTTCTCGGAGTTGGAACATGCATTTTGATAAGGTGATCAAAACGTATGGCTTCATTAAGAATGGAGAAGAGCCCTGCATCTATAAATAGGCAAATGATCCAGTTGTGGTATTCCTTGTCTTGTACGTGGATGATATTCTCTTAATCAGGAATGACATCCCCGTACTACAGGGAATAAAAGTTTGGTTGTTATCACAGTTCTCCATGAAGGACTTGGGTGAAGCATCCTACATCCTAGAGATGAAGATCTATAGGGATAGATCTAAAAGGATGCTTGGGTTATCCCAGTCCATGTACATAGACACTGTGCTGAAGAGGTTCAGCATGGAGAATTCTAAGAAGGGCTATCTATCGATAGGCCAAAAAATTTTTCTCTCTAAGAAGGATTGTCCGACAACTCCTGAAGAGAGAGAGCGTATGAGTAGAGTCCCATATGCTTCAGCCATGGGATCTATCATGTACGCCATGACATGTACAAGACCAGATGTGGCATACTCACTAGGAGTAGTGAGTAGATACCAATCTGATCCTGGAGAAAATCACTGGAAAGTGGTTAAAGCCATCCTTAAGTATTTGAGAAATACTAAGGACCAATGGTTGGTTTATGGTGAGTCAGATCTGAAACTTGTGGGGTTCACAGACTCTAACTTCCAATCTGACCATGATAACAGCAGGAGCATGTCGGGTTATATCTTTACTCTAAATGGTGGAGCCATCTGCTGGAAGAGTTTCAAGCAACATATTGTGGCAGACTCTATTTGTGAAGCGAAGTACATCGCAGCATCGGATGCCGCGAAGGAAGCTGTGGCTGAGGAAATTCATCAACGAGCTTGGAGTAGCACCCTCTCTTGATGGTCCAGTCCTGCTCTACTGCGACAGCACTGGTGCCATAGCTCAGGCGAAGGAACCCAAAGCACATCAGTGGATGAAGCACATCTTGCACCGCTTCCTCCTGGTCCGAGAGATCCTGGATCGAGGTGACGTCGACCTTCAGAAGATCGACGGAAAGGAGAACCTGGCCGACCCCTTCACTAAAGCCCGGGCGATAAAGGAGTTCGACAACCACAAGTCGAAGATGGGTATTAGATACTGTGCCGAGTGGCTTTAGGACAAGTGGGAGTTGTTGGAAAATGTATCCCAAAAAGCCAATCATCAAGCTGTTGACGGTTGAGCAACCAAGTATTGTAATTGATTTATTAATAAATAAAATATATTTGGTATTTTCATCATAAGCTTTCATCTTCTAATGAACTCTGTTGTTATAATGAAGTCCTTAGGACTATTTAGATTCGATAAAGAGAGGATTTATCGATTAGTCCTTAAAATAGTTCACGATCAAATGATAGGCTGTTAATAAGGACAACAGCTTCTATCGAGCATAGGTCACTGTAGGCCATATGGGTTGGTTGTCTTCTTAACCAAAGAGTGTGGAGACACTGGTATGACATACAGGTGAGATATACTGGTACATCATCATTGAACGTGACCAACTCCAGAGTATTCTGCTGTCAAGAATGTCTCTGATGGGATATAGGTATAAGTATCTCTTAGACTTGAGATCGTCTCAGTGACTTGCAAGCAACTCACTGTGCTTTGATACTAGACTAACTGAATTTCTAATTCAAGGATGGAAGGCTTCTGGGTACAGTCAAGTACTTGCGAAGTCAGAGTGTGATCGAGATGGGATTGACCACTCCAAGAGTTGGAGAAGAATGAGTCGCTGTATTTCAATTTAGCAAAACCTTGGCCAGGGTAATCCATCAGATGGATTTGATATTTTGAAATACAATGTGGACAACCTGATCAGAGTTGACAGTTAAACTCTGGGGTGTCCTATGATCATTTTGGTCAAGGAGATGAATTATATGAAAACTATATCCGCATGGGTTCTAAGGATGTTGTTCTACACATTCGACCTATCCGGTCGTCGGGTACCATTGCTAGATGATCACTTTGATTGGTATAGAAATTTATTCCTGTACTATCAGCTTAGGTTCGGACCTATGTGGTCACACACATTAGAGTTCATGATCCGATCGGATGGTTGATCAACGATTAAGAATCGTTCTAGGGTTAAATGATCAATACGATTGGCATTTAACCTAGTGCAAGTGTTGCAGGAAGATCAATTAGCAATTCGATTGCTAATTGGCTTAATTTGATTAAGCCAATGGATTGAGATTAAGTTTAATTAAATATAATTTAATTAGATTTAGTTTGGGCTTGATTAGATTAAGTCCAATTGGTTTATTGGATAAGCCAAGTGCAAGAAAAAACTAGTCCTAGTTCAACTAGGACTTGGGTCAATCTAATTTCTAATTTGATTAGAAAATTAAATCAGATTTAAATCTAATTTAATCTGATTAAATTAGGTTTTTAATTGGGTTAAGACCTATTTTAATTGGGTTGATCTAATTTTGGTTTGATTTGATTTGAGAAATCAAATTAAAACAAGTCATAAGATAGAATCCTAGTAAGACTAGGATTCCACCTTGCACCACATAAGCCTTCCCCACGCCCTCTCTCTCATTCAACGCCAATCTCTTCTTATTTTATGCGAAAAAAACCCTCTCCCAGGTCTCTCCCACGTTCACAAAAGGTCTCCTCTCTTCTTTCTTACATGGAAGGTGGTTTGGATCAAATCAAAAAGGAATAAGTTTGGATTTTGAATTCTATGAGATAGAGTTTTAGAAATCTAAAACTCTTTCAATTTTGCATCGAATTTATCCAAATTTTTTTTGTAATTTTTATGAATTTTAGGGTATACATTGTGCATCCTTTGCTGGTGATCCATACACAAAAATAAGGAGGAGGTGCTCAAGAGTTGGGCACCCCTTATCTTGCCATGTTTGGATAAGCCTTGACTAGGTATTTGACCTAGACAAGGACTCTATCATATCTCTCTGTATAAAATGAGTTTCTTCATAAAATTTTTGAAGAAGATAGATGTTTGAGAGAGACCTTTGGGTCATCCAAAAATCAGAGAGAAAGACCTTTGGGTCATGGAGATATAAAAGACACAAGTTAGGGTGTCTAGAGAGAGAAACGAGAAGAAGAAGAGGGTCTTCCTCTAGGGTTGTTTGTTTTCATATCTTTCCTCCCTCCATCTTGAGTTTCCTGAGAGCTTCTTAGATCTGAAACTCCTCCTTCTACTTTTCATCTTTGGAAGAGTCCAAATCAAGAAGAAGGAGGCACTTGATCAACCATCAAAGAGGGATCAGTGCAGTACTAGCATACTGTGCTGATTTCCTGAAGCAAGACTTCTAATCGAGATTCATGGGCTCGTGTGGATGACTCCTAGAGGCTGGATGCATGTGTGGCTTGCAACATTATCCTTAAGCCCGGATCAGTGAGGTTAGAACGTCTAACTTGCAAGGTAATAGATCTGATCTATTATTTAATACATACATTAGATGTATTATAAAAATATGTTGATATGATCAACATGTAGTTCATGCTATATTTATATATTTTAATTTTTGATTTAATGCTATATAATAATCATGTAATAGGATCTTAGATATAGGAATTCTATAGTTTTAGAAAATAAATTTTAATTTATTTTAGTCTTCCGCTGTATGATCTTGAAAAAGTTTCAAGATCTAACCCTGAAACCCTAGATCTGGTTCCTACATTACATACATAAAATCATAAAAATTCAATAGTGGTATCAGAGCTAAATCATATGTCTAAGATTAAAATTTAAATCTAAAATCTGTAGAGAAAAATTTTAAATCTGAAAGATTTTGATATCGTTCTGACATAAAGTTATCCTGACATAACTTGTTATGCTGAATGGTTGTCCTAAAATGATGTTAAATTTTTTAATTAAATTAAAATTTTAAATCTAATTTTTTCAACATATATATGATATATATTTTGTTTATTAGATCTAAAAAGAGTTTCGAGATCTATTTTGATTCATATATATGATATATGAAAGTATATTTAGGGCTGAAATTTATTTCTATGACCTAAACTTGTTTATATATATGATACATATTTGTATGCATGATCTAGAATTATTTCAAGATCAAAATTTACTTCTCATGTAAAGAATTTAAATCTAAAAATTTAGATTTAAGATCTGAAATTAGTGTTTATGCATGAGGGATTGCTCATGGGTAGATCAAATTAGGTTACGTAATTGGATTACATCATAAAGTTTCTGATCTGATCATATTGGGTCTAAATCGATTTAGCAGTTGATCAAATCAAATCAAGTATTGATTAGGATGAGGTCAATAGAGCTTAAGATCATATAATTATTAGTGATCGAATCAATTGACACCCATATGTAGAATCAACTAACCTAAGGACCTAATTCAGCTCTATGGCTTGAATTTGATTCACCTAAGCTAACCTATTCGGATCAATTATCCAATTGGTGTTTAAGACAAGTAATTAAAAAGTTGTTATTTAATTAATTTCATTCACTTATCTGATCAATTTATTGATGTCTAAGAAAAGCAACGAGGGGACCCCCACTAATCTCCATTTACCTAGCCAATTTAGAAGATTGAGTCTCAAATATGATTGCTTGACGGTTTGATTTAGTCCATGCCAATTACATCAGTCATATAATGACTGATTAGATGAGACCTAAACATAAATCTCTCCATAAAATATTAAGTCCAAGGTCTTCCACCGTTGTAGATGTGCGGACGTGCTATCGATGTTAATTGTTCTCGGTTGGTCACAGTGGTTCAGTTTCATCGGGAACATGCAATCACTCTATTAGCAAAGAGTTGCTCCAGGGTAAAGATAGGCTTAGGCCCAATAACTGTTAGGTGAGGGATCCAATGATGGCTTTGCACTTGCTTGTGAATGGTGAGTCTAACTTAACTAAAGAATGCGAGCAATAACTGTTCGGTGAGCCTACATGACTTAGAGACCAAATAGCTACAACATGCTTAGAGAAGTATCTGGGCAAAGAGTTATCCATGTATTGGTATTTATTCGTGTTACCAATAATTGTTAGGTAAGGTGCACAGCATCGATGGAACACAGTACCTACTAAAAATTTAGTTGTCGTATTAGAATTTTTGTTTCTCCATCCGAAGAGTGTGAGAGATCTGATAAAATAGTGAGAGTCTTTTTTTGCATCTAAAAATCTTTAGATTAAATTATAAAAATAAGTATAAATATCTAATTAGAATCTTTGCTCTCTGTTGTTCATTATGTCAGCTTCCAATCCTCTAGCTTGAATCCTAGATATCAACCGATTAATCAAAATCGATTATATAGACTGGCTCATATATCTAAGAATTATTCTTAATTTTAGAAAATTAAGTAATATTCTCTATCAGGTTATTCTAATATTAACAACCTATCCAACCCATAGTCAATGAGCTATACTTGATGAGTGGATGGACAATGATAATTAAGATAGGTGCTAAATATTGAAGTCTATGTTAAATGAACTCCAACATATGCATGAGCACATATTCACTGCCAATGACATGTTGATTCACTACAAGTATTGTGAGGTGATCAGAGTCACACAGTGTATGTGATGCGTAATGGGCAGGCAGCCTATGATCATTATTTGATGATGATCAAGGACATCAAAGAGCTTAAAAAGCTCGACATGACCATGCATAACGAATTACTTGTGGACTTGATCCTGCAATCCCTGATTAGTTTATGTGGGTAGTTTATTGTGAACTACCATATGAAAGACCATCTGGCACCTTATCTGAATTAATCACAGTGTTGATAATTAAGGAACCTTGAAGAAGTTGAAAGGTAAATACCTGGAGAGCCTAAAGAAATAAAGATACACCTAGAGTAGGTATGTCGAAATTGCTCAATGCTATCCTTATAATTTTCTCTTCTCTCAGTTGAGCTTTGAACTCTAGTGTAGAGTCGATGGAAAGGTGGAGGGCTGAGAAAGTAATCCTTAAATTGGCTATAGAGCAACAGTTGCTGCAATGGCCATGGATATCTGTCCTTTGTGATTATCATCTGAAGTTAGTTCTTAGAGACAGTCTCTATTATTTGCGTGATGATGTATTTATGAACTTAATTGAGTAAGTAATAAATGCCATTAGATCTGAGAGGTCTAGAATTGAGATAAATTTTAAGTATATGTGGAACCTTAGGCTAAGTTATATTGGAGAATAAATGATTAACAAACTGGAGAAATATGGGCCTTTAGGCTCATTGACTGTTTAGTCATATCTAGTTTGTGCATCATCTCTTTGAAAAAATATAACCAAGCTACTCTTAAGGGACAAGAGAAAAAGATCACTGAGATACTTATCCTTGTACATATTTGATGTGTGTCGCTCATATGATGTGCTAACCAAGGAGTTGTGTTGCCCAGCTATGCAACTCAAGAGGGAGGGTGAATTGGATTTTTAAAAATTTAAACTTAACTTACAATTATGAAGAATATTTAACAATGAGTAAGATAAGTATGGAGAGTGTAATTTATGCAAGGAGTAGAAGTTGGATGCAAGAATGCAAGAGGATAAAGAAATTTAAAAGGAGAGCAAGCAAGCACAATACAAACAAGAAGATTTATAGTAGTTCGGTGCCAACCTTGCACCTACATCCACTCTCCAAGCTCCTACTTAAAAATTCAAATCCACTAAATTGTATTCAACTCGAATACAATATTGGAACCTCTGACTCTAGCTATTCCAAGCTAGAACACTTATTTTTTGGGTACAAGCCAATCCAATACAATCCGATTCAAGGTTCAGATCAACCTTTTCACATTTTGGAACCCTTTCAAAACAAAATTAACAACTCAAAAGGAGTATGACAGTTAATTGCATAGAAATACAGATGTAGCTCCTTTAATGAGCAAATAAAGCTTTAAATATATTTTACACAAAGAGAACCAAGCTTTTCTGAATTTTCTCAAGGTGGTTGAAGACTTAAATGAGCTCTTGAGAGGTTGGTGAACTTGAAATAAAAGCTTCTTTAACTTCAAGTGGGTTCTTTTCTTAGGACTGAAAAATGAATGCTTGAATAACCTCTTCTCTCTCTTTGATTCCCTCCTTTAAGTGCCTTTTATAACTTTAAATGATGGTGGAGAGTAATCTGGACTGAAATAAAGCTGTTAGAGCACATTAAATGGGCATTAAATGCAGCTAGAACGAGCAAAAAATTAGCCATTGTGGAGTTTTTCCATCGCAGGGGTCGACTCATAGGGTCGACTCATACACAGTGGTCGACTCATGGGGTCAGCTCATATGGTGCAGAAGAGAAATTGACAATTCTATATCTTTGACTTGCACAGCAACAGAGGTCGACTCATGCATAGGGGTCGACTCATGCACAGCGGTCAACTCATGAGGTCGACTCAATTGGATATGCCAGCTAAAAATAACATGCCATTCAGTCTCTTTTGACATGAGTTGACTCATGGGGTCGACTCAAATTTATAAACATAATTTTCTTTCAAAATACACATCCAAAAATATTAAAATTATCTCCAATAGATTACAAATCTTCTGTTCTTGCTCTTGAGGCTTCCGAATCAGAACTTGATAAAATTATGATTTTACCCCTGAAATATAATAAATCTTTTTTCAAGCTAAAATCATTAATAACCCCCTCAAATACTTTGTAATCATCAAAATCAATTCAAGGATCAACAATCTCTTCCTTTTTGATGATGATAAAATATTTGTGCAAAAGCATATATAAAATATTGAGCATGAATTTCAAATTTATAAAGATGCATCACTTAAATATCATAGCCAAGTATTTGAATAAAATGCATCATAAGTAATTTGAAGATCAATTTAAAATTTGCTTATTAGTTTATTTTCTTTGAGAGAAAAAATTTATAATTTTGGTTCTTTGACACATTTGCTCAACAATTTTGCTTATTGCTCATTTCTTTATTGCTTATTGCTCATTGCTTTATTGCTTATTGCTCAAAATCAATTTTGATTCTCTACTCCCCCTTTTTGATAGCATCAATTAAGATTCTCTACTCCTCCTTTTTAAGAGATCTTAAAAGGATAAATTTTTTTTACTCCCCCTTTTTGATAGCATCAATTAAGATCTTAAGAAATTTTAAGGATAGAGAAAAGAAAAGAAAGATAACAAAAAGGATATATTTTCTTTACTTCTTTAATTCTCTCCCTTTTTGATACCATATTTTACTTCTTTACTCCCCCTCATTAATTACTTATTTCTCAACTCTCCCTCATTATAGCAAATATAAATGATATACCAATTTGCTCATCTAAAAGATATTACAATTTATAGTATTTCACAGCACAAATATGAGTTATTTTTTATATCTCATAATTAAAACAATTCAATTTGATCACATTCATAGACATTCATTGAAAGTCAAAGCACATATATATATATATTCAAAAGTGACTGAATACAAAAGGTGTCCCAATACACATGAGTCAACTCAAAATACTAAAGTCATGGATAGAAACTATCCAAGAGTTAATTAGCCAACAAATATAAGACCCATAAGATAGATCCTAGACATAAAAGACTAACTAATCTAGATCTAATAGAGGTCATGGCTAGAGGGATCAGAGTCTGAAGAATCAGAGATAGGGTGAGGAGATGTAGGATCAAATCCACGAGCATGACCTCGACCACATCTACCTCGATATAAGGAAAAGTCTGAGAAGCTACGGATTGTGCAATAAGGGAAAGTATGATGGTGTCAAAAAGATCCAAGGCTCTCGAAACAAACTGCATCAGGGTACTGAACTGAGTAGAAGCATTCTCACTGGATCCCCTGATCTCTCTCCTCAAGAAGTCAAAACCACTCTCTAAGACTCCTCGAAGTCTAGCTGCCTCTGTAGATAGGTCTGAGACCTCTGTGATGTCCTCATGTGACTGGAGATGGGCTAAAGCTAATACTTGCCCCTGCAAATTCAAAACTCTGCCTGTCAATCTCAGAATACATCCCTCAAGCTGCTCAATACGTACCAACTGATCAGTGAGCATCTGAAAAATAGTAGAAATGTGAGGGATCAGAGTCTGATCTGAGTCAATCTGGGATGTCGATATCTGTGCAAAGACTGAAGTGACAAATTACTGAGATAGAATGGAGGCTACATGCTGGGACATCATCTCAATCTGATCATCTGCCAATCTGAGCTCTGAAGGATGTGCCCTGCTTTCTGACTGTGGAGCTGAAGTATACCTCCTCACAAACTCTGAAGGGCTAGTCTCATGATCAAATACAAACTGAATATCTGGAGATGCTGCTCTATGATCACGAAGAGGTGAGGATGGTCCTTCCTCCTCTGCTCTATCCTCAGCTCTCTCTTCCACACCTTTTGTCCAACCGCCATCAGTCTTAGAGAAACCCATGTGATGCATTGTGTGGTGGTTGATGGTGTCAGAATGAGATAGTTTAACAACTACCTCCTCCTCAAAACTGACTCCGAACCTCCTAAAAACTAAGGTGAGAGCCATACCAAAAGGCAAGTGTGCCTTGGACCTATTCAAGGTCTCTCTCATGGCCTCAAACATCAATGCAGGGAGGTTCAGGGAGGTTTGTGTGATCACATGGTACATAATACAGATGTTCCTACCAGAAAGAAGATCATGTCTACCACTTCTAGGGAAGAATAATTTGGTTACCATATGATGTAACAGCCTCATCTCAATAGAAAGAATCTTTGCCTCTAATTTATTCAGACTTTCAGTAAAGATTCTCCCTATGATAACATTGATTCCTTTTTCTTTAATAGGGAGTTCCATGTTGGTATACCCTTCACAAGGCAAATGTAGGATCTATCCTAAAAGCACTGGATCTAGGCTAATATCTACACCCTTTACTGTAGATTTCACTATTTCATTGCTATGCCCCAAATTTAGGTAAAATTCTCTAACTAGATCAACATATGTATTTTCTTTTAAAGAGCAGTAAAATTTCCATCCTTGGTCCTTAATCTTTGATCCAATAGTGAACCCTTCTTTTTCAAAAAACTTGAAATCAATATTTTTTTCGGGTTCCACTTTCCTATCAGAGAGGGGTACCTTGTCTGGGCTGATTGGAGACTGAGTTGAAGCTGAAGCAGGACCTGGAGCAGGGATTGGAGCAGGAGAGGGTTCGGCTACTAATCACTTTCTGCGCACACTCTCTTCCAACCCGCGAATGGATTTTCTCCTCTGTGGAAGCTTCATCTTGGGAGCCATTAGGTCAAGAGAGACTTGAAAGGAGCTTAGGAGACTAAATGTGAGGCAGAGAGAAAAAGATTTTGAAAGAAAAAAGACAAGAATTTGAGGAGTTAAATCACCGATTTGGAGAAGAGGGGATGATTCTAGGGCAAGCTCGAACTACCCCAAATGAAGAAGGAAGAGGAGAGGAACTTGGTTCCTAAACGGGTGATTTGAAGAGTGAAAATCGATGGGAGGAGATATTTGAGAGAAATCTTTGGTTTGAGAGAGAAGAGATGGAGAGCTTTTGGTTCGGTGGGAGGAAGAAGATGAAGGGCTAAGTCGGCTCAAGGAAAAATTCTCAATAAGAAGAGAGTGCCTGAAAGATTTTGACAAAATTGCAAGTTTATCCTAGGGTCGACCCTGTGGGTCGACTCATAGCACAGAAAAATTTAAAAGAATGATGGGATAATTTTGAAAAAATTTAAAACTCTGAGAGAAGGATGTTTACCCAAATATTGATCATGTGAATGATAGTTTTGAGCTTTTGAGCTCTTAAGAAAAATGAGAATTGAGCTCAATAGATTTGGTTCAATGAATTTTTGGCATTAAGAATTTGAAATCAGAGAGATACTTAAGTTGATGGATCAAGGATTCCTAGTTCTCTCCTAATTTTATAAAATATATCTTCACTTAAGGCCTTGGTAAAGATGTCAGCTAATTATTTTTCAATACAAACATAATCAAGAATTATATCTTTATTTTGGACATGTTCTCTTATGAAATGACGCCTAATTTTAATATGTTTTGATCTAGAATGCTGAATTAGATTTTTAGTTAGATTTATAGCACTGGTGTTTTCACATCTTATGGGAGTTTTATTGAGTTTGATGCCAAAGTCTTCAAGTTGTTGCTTAATCCACAAGATTTGAGCACAACAACTTTCGGCTGCAGTGTATTCGGCCTCGACCGTAGACAGTGCTACCGAGTTTTGCTTCTTGCTAAACCAAGAGATTAAGTTAACTCCAAGAAATTGGCAAGTTCTACTAGTACTTTTTCTATCTAATCTACATCCAGCAAAATCGGCATCTGAATATCTTATCAAGTCAATTGATGAGTCCTTAGAATACCATAGTCCTAGAGTTTGTGTACCATTTAAGTATCTAAAGATTCTTTTAATAGCATTTAAATGTGATTCTTTTGGATTTGATTGAAAGCGAGCACAAAGATAAATACTAAATATAATATTTGATCTACTAGCAGTTAAATACAGTAGAGAACCAATCATGCCTCTATAAAATTTTAAATCTATATTTTTACCTCCTTCATTTTTGTCAAGCTTACATGATGGGCTCATGGGTGTACCAATTGCTTTGAAACCCTTCATTCCAAATCTTTTGAGTAGTTCTCTTGTATATTTGGTTTGGATGATGGAGATTCCTTTGTTTGTTTGATTTGGAGTCCGAGGAAGAATGTAAGTTCTCCCATCATGCTCATCTCGAACTCCCCCTGCATGAGCTTAGCAAAATCTTGACAAAGAGTTTCATTAGTAGATCCAAAAATAATGTCATCGATATATATTTGAATAACTAAGATATCATCTTGATTTCTTTTAATAAAAAGAGTTGTGTCTACATTTCCTCTTGAAAAATCATTATTGAGCAAAAATTTGTTTGGCCTTTCATACCAAGCCCTAGGTGCTTGTTTCAAACCATATAATGCTTTGTTTAATTTAAAATCATGATTAGGAAAAGCATGATTTTCAAAACTTAAAAGTTGTTCTACATAAACTTCTTCAGCAATATATCTATTTAGAAAAGTACTTTTGACATCCATTTGAAATAACTTAAAATTCATAAAGCAAGTATATGCAAGTAGAAGTCTAATTACTTCTAATCTAGCAACAGGTGTAAAGGTCTCATAAAAATCAATTTCTTCTTCTTGATTATAATCTTTTGCAACTAATCTTACTTTATTTCTTATCACATTTTCATGTTCATCCAATTTATTCCTATATACCCATTTTGTGCCAATTATTGAATAATTTTTAGGTCTTGAAACTAAAGTCCATACATTATTTCTTTCAAATTGATTAAGTTCTTCTTGCATTGCATTTATCCAATTATAATCTTTTTCAACTTCATCTATGATTTTAGGTTAAAGATGAGAGACAAAAGTAAAATGATCGAATGCATCTTTAAGTGAAGAGCGAGTTCTTACACCATGTGTAGGATCACCAATGATTAGTTCTTTGAGGTGATTGTGATCATACCTCCATTCTTTGGATAGATCATTTATACCTGCAGGTTGTTCTTCACCTTCCTCATCTTGTTTGTCTTCATGTTCTTCATCATTTTGAATGGTTGAGTCTTTTAGAGTGATCTCCTTTATCCCTACTATAAGAGGATCTGCATCATCAATACCTTCATTCTTCCTTGAAGGAAGATCATTAGTTTCATCAAAAATAATATGTATTGACTCCTCTACTACTAAAGTTCTTTTATTGAAAATTCTAAAAGCTTTGCTCAAAGAGGAGTAATCGAGAAAAATTACTTCATCGGATTTTGCATCAAATTTTTCTAGTCTTTCTTTACCATTGTTCAAAATAAAACATTGACAACCAAAGATATAAAAATATGTAATGTTTGGTTTTCTTCCTTTCCAAAGCTCATAGGAAGTTTTCTTTAAAATTTATCTGATTAAAGCACGATTTAATATGTAACATGCCGTGTTAATTACTTTTGTCCAAAAATATCTTGGAAGGTTGCTTTCACATAGCATGGTACGGTTTATTTCTTCAAAAGTTTTATTTTTTCTTTCTACTATCCAATTTTGTTGGGGTGTCCTAGGTGCTCAAAAATTATGGTCAATACCTTTTTCATCATAAAATTTTTTAAAATCTTGATTTTCAAATTCGGTTCCATGATCACTTTGAATATTTTAAATTAAATTTTTTTTTTCATTTGTGACTTTTCGATAAAATTTTGAGAAAACATAAAAAGTTTCATCCTTATGGGCCAAAAAAAAGATCCATATAAAATGAGAAAAATCATCAATAATTATGAAACCATATCATTTTCCACCTAGACTAGCAGTTCTAGTGGGTCCAAATAAATCCATGTGCAATAGTTCTAATGGCCTAGAAGTTGAAACAATATTTTTAGATTTGAATGAGACTCGAGTTTGTTTATCCATTTGGCATGCATCACAAATTCTATCCTTTTCAAAATTCAATTTGGGTAAGCCAATAACTAATTTTTTTTAATAAGTTTTGAAAGAGAATGTATGCTAATATGTGCAAGCCTACGATGCCAAAGCCAACTAGTCTCATTAATCTTGGCATTCAAGGCTACTAGACATTGCATGTTTATTTTGGAAAGATCATTCAAATCTACCATATAAACATTACCATGTCTATGCCCAACAAATTTAATGCCTTCATTAATAGGACTTGTTACAATGCAAACTGAAGATTCAAAAATAACTTTGTATCTTTTATCACAAAATTGACTGATGCTTAATAAATTATGTTTTAAACCATTTACTAATAAAATATTTTCAATATATTTGGAGGGAGTAATACCAATGTTACCTATACCGATGATCTTTTCTTTGCCATTGTCTCCAAAGGTGACCATCCCTCCATTTTCAGCATCAAGTGTGATGAATTAGGATTCATCATCAGTCATGTGTCTTGAGCACCCGCTATCAAAATACCATTTTTGGTTTGCTCCTTGGGATGCTAGACACACCTACACACAAGAATCAAGTTTTAACTTTAGGTATCCAAGTTTTTTTGGATCCTTTTTGGTTAGTCATAATGGTTTCTTTTGGAACCCATATTTTCTTTACATTAAAATTTTCAAATTTTTTGGAAAAATATAAGTAGGATTTGTGTCCTACTTTATCACATTTAAAGCAAGTTATATTTGAAAACTTGTTGTATGATGAGTTTACAAAGATATTTTTTAGAAGTTTTTATTTCTTTAAAGGGTTATATCCAAGATCGACTTTATCATAAATGACTTTTTGATTGTCAAGTATCATGTGAAGTTTATTTGAGTTTAAAATAAAATTTTCAACCATTGATTTCAACTTGGCAATCTCATTCTTTAAATTTAGATTTTCTTGAAATAGGATAGATTTTTTATTTGAGATGCTCTCAATTTCTTTTAGTAAAGATTAATTTTTTGACTTTAATTCTTTGTTCTTTACCCCTAGCTTCTTTAGTTCATCAATTAGATCATAAAAAGCTTCATGAAATTCTTCAAAGGTAAAGTCAATAAGAGTTTTAATATTTACCTCATTTTCTTGTGCCATAAGCCACAAGTTGGCTTGTTCATTTGACTCTTCTTTTTCGAAGCTTAACTCATCACTTCCACTCCATATAGCCATCATGGCCTTCTTCTTGTACCTTTTGAGATCCTTCTTCAGTTGTGGGCATTCAGACTTAAAGTGTTTGATTTCTTGCATTTATAACAAATAAGAGGTTGGTTTTTATCCTTCTTTTTGCTATGTTCCCCTTTTGTAGGTGGCCTCTTTCTCGTTCCTTGTCTCCTTTTCTTCAAAAACTTCTTAAACCTTCTAGTAATGAGAGCCATTTTTTCATCTTGCTCTTCATTTTCTGTATCATCAGTTTCCTCATCAGGTTGAGCAATTGATTTGAGGATGATTATCCTCTTCTTTTTGACATCTTCTTCTTGATGTTGTTTCATGCTCAGCTCGTGAGTCATCAGCGATCCTAGAAGCTCTTTCAAAGGTAGGATGTTCAGATCTTTGGCTTCTTGGATTGCGGTCACTTTGGCCTCCCAAGTTCTTGGTAAAGACCTAAGAATCTTCCTCACGAGGTCACTGTTAGAATAAGACTTACCAAGACTTTTTAAACTATTAATAATATCAGTAAAATGAGTAAATATTTCAGTTATTGACTCATCATGCTCTATTTTAAAAAGTTCATATTTATGCACAAGCATGTTGATTTTTGATTCCTTCACTTGGTTAGTTCCTTCATGAGTTACTTCTAATCTATCTCAGATTTTTTTAGCAGACATGCATATTGAAATACGATTGAATTCATTAACATCTAGAGCACAATACAAAATATTCATGGCTTTTACATTTAGTTGAGCCATTTTCTTATCAACCTCATCCCATTCTCTTTCGGGTTTGATTGATTCCACACCATCAATTATTTTAGTGGGTGTGTGTGGTCCATTTACTATGATACTCCATATTTTATAGTCAAGTGCCTGAATAAAAATTTTCATCTGAGCTTTTCAATAGGTATAGTTTGACCCATTAAAAAGTAGAGGTCGGTTAGTGGACTACCTCTCGGTTAGTGAAGCACCAACTTGAGTTGCCATAGATCTTTAGCTCTTTGATGGTTAAATCAAAGTAGGACTAGGGCACCGAGCTCTGATACCACTTGTTGCCCAGCTATGCAACCCAAGAGGGGGGATGAATTAAGTTTTTAAAAATTTAAATTTAACTTACAATTATGAAGAATATTTAACAATGAGCAAGATAAGTATGGAGAGTATAATTTATGCAAGGTGTAGAAGTTGGATGCAAGAATGCAAGAGGATAAAAAAATTTAAAAGGAGAGCAAGTAAGCACAACACAAATAAGAAGATTTATAGTGGTTCGGTGCCAACTTTGCACCTACATCCACTCCCCAAGCTCCTACTTGAGAATTCAAATCCACTAAACTGTATTCAATCTGAATACAACATCAAAACCTCCGACTCTAGCTATTCCAAACTAGAACACTTATTTTTCGAATACAAGCCAACCCAATACAATCTGATTCAAGGTTCGGATCAATCTTTTCACGTTTTAGAACCCTTTCAAAACAAAAATAACAACTCAAAAGGAGTATGACAGTTAATTGCACAGAAATACAGATGTAGCTCTTTTAATGAGCAAATAAAGCTTTAAATACACTTTACACAAAGAGAAGCAAGCTTTTCTGAATTCTCTCAAGATGGTTGAAGACTTGAATGAGCTCTTGAAAGGTTGGTGAACTTGAAACAAAAGCTTCTTTAACTTCATGCGGGCTCTTTTCTTAGGGCTAAAAAATGAATGCTTGAATAACCTCTTCTCTCTCTTTGATTCCCTCCTTTAAGTACCTTTTATAACTTTAAATGATGGTGGAGAGTAATCTGGACTGAAATAGAGCCATTAGAGCATATTAAATGGGCATTAAATGCAGCCAGAATGAGCAAAAAACTAGTCGTTGTAGAGTTTTTCTGTCGCAGGGGTCGACTCATGCACAGGGGTCGACTCATGGGGTCGACTCATGCATAGGAGTTGACTCATAGGGTCAGCTCATATGGCGCAGAACAAAAATTGACAGTTCTGTATCTTTGGCTTGCACAGCAACAGAGGTCGACTCATAGGGTCGACTCATGCACAGGGATCGACTTAATTGGGTGTGCCAGCTAAAAATAACGTGCCTTTCAGCCCCTTTTGACATAAGTCGACTCATGGGGTCGACTCAAATTTATAAATATGATTTTTTTTCAAAATATACATCCAAAATTATTAAAATTGCCTCCAATAGATTACAAATCTTTTGTTCTTGCTCTTGAGGCTTCCGAATCAGAACTTGGTAAAATTATGATTTTGCCCCTGAAATACAATAAATCTTTTTTTAAGCTAAAATCATTAGTAACGCCCTCAAATACTTTGTAATCATCAAAATCAATTCAAGGAGCAACAAGTTGTCTCTATTTTGTTACCTTTATCGATGATCAGTCATGGTATGGGTAAGTATATGAGATACAAATCTAAAATTTTAAAAGATTCAAAGAATTCAGATGTAAAATAGAGAAGCAGATCGAAAAATTCTTAAAGATACTTTGATCGGATCGAGAATGTAATACCAATAAAAAAAATTCTCGATTATCTCATAAAATAGCATAGTTTTATATTGGACCGTTCTTAGTATATCTTAGCTCAATGAGATAAGAAGAGTCATAGGACTGTATGCGATATGTCTGGCCCATGATGAAAATCATTGATTTATTTTATTTCTTAAGGAACATGCTTTATTTCTTTAGAATTGGGTTCTCTCTAAATCTATTCCTATTATATCGTATGAGATATGGTATGGTGAGAACTGAATCTTAATTATTTTGAGATTTAAAGATATCCAGCCTGTGTCAAGAACAGCAGGTGGATATGTTAAAGGATAGGTCTGTAAAGCTCATCCTAAAAGAGTTTGGGATATTACTTTTCTTTTGATAGGATCACAATGTGATTGTGACCCGACATGCTATATTCTTTGAAAATTATTTGACCAGGATAAAGTAGTGAGAGAAAAGTTAAGCTCTAAGAGAGTGTCTCGAAAGAGCAATGAGTCATAAGACCTTAAGAATCTATTCATTATGAGCCAATAGATGTATATTCTTTCTCCACCTCATACATATAGTAGGATCTTCAATCCTCTCGAAAGGTACTTGGATATGCTTAACAGAGGATGTAGAGAAAGTCATTTCTCCTAAGAGATGGAGATCATAGAGATGATCCCAAAACCTATAACGAGACAATGTAAGACATTGACTCCAAGAAAGAGATGTGAAATAGCTTTCTTGAGAAGAGATCTTCTGAAAATTTTTGTATGGAATAGCCTATAGATTTCACTTCTTATGATAGGAGATCACAAAGACGATAATAATCTTGGAGTTGGAACATTTATCTTGATGATATGATCAAATTGTTTGATCAGAAATGAAAAATTATGTGATTTTTAAAAGGATCAGTGGGAGTGTCCAATACTGATATCGATTAAAATATAGTTGAATATAGATTTCTCTATAAAAGATATAAAGCGAGTGTCCTAAAGATCTATAGAGATAGATGAAATTAGATGCTTGTATTTTTACAGATAAAGTACAGAGAGTAGATGCTGAAAGGGTTCAGCATAAAAATCTCGGAGAAGGGTCTGCTATCCTCTTGGACATAGATGTATGTCATGTAATGTACTTAAACTGATATAGATAATACTGTGAATGTCATGAGTAGATATCAGTTGTATCTAGGCTAAGCGCACTGGATTGTTGTGAAAACATCCTTATGCTCTTAAGAAGAACTAAGGACATGTTCTTAATTTGGAGAAGGATCAAAGCTAAGAGTGAGAGGATACACCAATTCAGATTTTATATCTGATATTGATGGTAGAATATCTACATCATGGGGTGTGTTCCTATATCGATATCTTGGAAGGATTCTAAATAATCGATCGATGAAAGTTGAGTACACTGTAGATGTGTAGGATGCATTCTGGTTCTAATGCTAGTTGCAGAACTAGTTGTTATACCATCAGATATCGTGACACTACACTGCAAAGATAATGGTACCATAGCCCTTGCTAAGGAGCCTAAGTCTCACCAGATATCCAAGCACATAGAGCAGTAGAACACGCGACTACATCAACTAGAAATACATAGAGGTGCAGAGAGCAAACTCTACATATGATGTAGATGACCCACTAGTAAGTCACTTAGCTAGCCTAAGACTAAAGCCTATCTTATGAAGATAAGGCTTAGTACATGGCAGATTAGCTTTAGTGCAAGTGAAATATTGTTGGATGTATGTCTTAGAAGCCAATCTTGGCTGACACATATTTTTAGGATGTAATTTTATACTTATTGGGTATTTATATTACTATTTATGTTTATGTGTCTATGAATCATTCAAGGGATTAACAAGATAATGACACATATTCTCAAAGAGTTGAGAATTTGAGACATGTGTTATTGATGGTTGATTTCTAAATTGCTCCTGGTCATAAGAACATCATAGAGATGGTGATTGATCTGGATAAATCAGTGCATGGATCGCTTCTTTCGGATAGATGGATTTCAAGTCTGCAGTATAGAGACACTGGAGCGAGAGTGCAGGTGGTTGTTAGAGAATAACTAGCATTGAGTGTGACCAACATGAGAAGTCACATAGATGTCTGCTTACTCGTTAGTGACTTTTTCGATGCTGTAGTTGTATGACTGGTCTTTTAACTTGAGATGGCACTATTGCTCGCAGTGAGGCTGCTGGAGTTTAAATGATACATCAACATGGGTCTTAATGAGCCCTTATAGTAGATGTTGGCAATAGTTGGTCCACTATAAGAGTAAGGTGTGCATCAAGATGGGATCTATCGATCCTAGTAGAAGAGAGTAGTCCTATGAGATTTAAGAGGTTGAGTTCTTAAGTCTATGGCCATAGCAGTGTGATTGATGGAAAAAAAATTTTATAGAATCACATATGGACTCGAGCTGATTGAATCTATCATATGATCGATGATGAGATTTGACGATTCATCCATGATCTGCCATCTGATTGGAACTCACGATAGAGAGACTATATCATACGTTAAGGCACCTAGAGATTCATCACCTTTTATTCTGCTAGGTTGCCACTATATACTGCTAGGTGTTACTATTGGATTGTGAGATCCACTAGCATCATCTTGATGATCGATGATCTTTGGTGGACAGAGTTGGAACGATTCTAATCTATTGAAAAAAGTTTCAATGATATTATGATAGAGATCACAATATATCTCACTACCAGATAGAATAGAACCTATAGTGTCACACACAAAGGAAGCTTTTGACTTATCAGATGGTTGAATTATGATTATAAATCATAACAAGATTTGATTATCAATTTGATTGATGATTGATCTAATACAAATATTGCATTATGTAACTCACTAAAGAGTTAATAAGTTAAAGGAGGATTAATTAGCAATTGAATTGTTAAGTGACTCAATTTGATTGAGCTATGGGGCTTGTATCAAGTCTAATTAAATTTTATTTAATTTGACTTGATATGAGTTTGATTTGATCAAACCTAATTGAATTATAAGATAACCTAAATTGTATGGGAGAATGATTTCTATTTGAATTTGAATTTGACTTAATTCTTAATTAGACTTGGATGTATGAGTTCCTATTTAGATTAAAAAATTTTATTTCTATGGGTGCACCAAATTTTAATTGGATTAGGATTAAATTGAGTTTGACTCAAGCACCAAGGAAAAGTTCAAAAGGATTAAGACTCCTTCTCCAATTAGGTGACATTTAGTCTAAATAGTTTGAGATCCAAATTAGATTTAATTTTCTATCTATTTAGGTCTAATCTGATCCTAATATGATTAGGATTGATTAGAGTTTTATTGAATTTAAAATAGGCATCTAAAATAGAGTCCCATGATCATGAAACTTCTTCCTTTCATGCATGACAAAAAGGGTTCCACGCCAACCAGATTTGAATGCCCAAAACAACCCATGCCCAACCAATTTTAATGCCACATTTTCTCCTCCTTTTAGCATGTAAGAAAGAAAGAAAATCCTCTCTTATTCTCATGCAAAACCTGGGTGCAAATCTATTTTGGGTGGGCGGCACAAAAAGGATAGAGTCCAAGACTTATTGGACTCTTATCTCCTATTCAAATTAGAACTCCCTATTGGCCTATTTAAACACCACCATATGGGAT
This sequence comes from Elaeis guineensis, assembly GCF_000442705.2. Classification (NCBI taxonomy): domain Eukaryota; kingdom Viridiplantae; phylum Streptophyta; class Magnoliopsida; order Arecales; family Arecaceae; genus Elaeis; species Elaeis guineensis. Next base: position 87,484,241 of record NC_026002.2, read on the forward strand.
GCATAAGACCTGATAGAGATCAGTTTATGGATGCCAAAAACTAGAGGATTAGCATGAAGAAAAATCAAGGGAGAGGGCGTGACGTGATGGGTGGAAGGCATGAGGTATTTTCTTTTCATATCTCTTCTTTCTTACACAACCAAGTGTTGGCTGTTTGGACATTTCCTCTCCACTCTCTTGTCCATATTTAGACATGGATGTCTCCTCTCCTCTTTGTCCAAAAGTTGGACAAAATTTTTACATCTCTATTGTAGAGATTTAGTGCATGAATTTTAAGAAGAAAAGAAAAGAAAGGATTCTTCTCATGATCTCTAGCATAGAGATCAACATCCTCCGACCGCTTCTTCTTCTCTAAGAGTGTCTTAAGAAAAAAAAAGATTTTCAACCATCAAGATGTGATCTCTGTAAGAGAGTTAGCACTCCAGTGAGATCAAAAGGCTTCTGATCAGATCAGAGTCTCATGTGGATATCCGTAGAGGTCGGACATTTGTGCGGCTATAAAGGTCCTTCGAAAGATATCCATGATCATCAATTCATGGTGAAGATTGATCCATACCAATGTATATTTTTAATTTTTTTTTCTCTATTTAATTTTTGTATCTGAATCTTATCTCACATATGATGATTCTATTTATGGTTTGAAGAATTAATCTTATGCATGCTTAGATTAAACTAGATTTAATCTGAAAATTTTTAAAATTTCACTACATACTCATTTTAAAAAATTTACATGCATGAAACCATGAAAATCCAATAATGGGTTGTTGTCCGCTTAACCAAGGAATGTGATGACACTGGTATGGCATATAGGTGAGATATTGGAGTACATCATCACTGAACAAGTGACTCACCTGCTAAGCATTTTACTGTCAAGAGCTGCTCACGAAATACATTGATATAAGTATCTTTTAGACCTGAGATCACCATAGTGACTTACAAGCAACTCACTATGCTTTGATACTGGACTATCTGAATTTTTAATACAGTGATGGAAGGCTACTGGGTACAATCAAGTATTTACGAAGTCTGTATGTGGATCAAGATGGGATTGACCCCTCTAAATTATTGGAGTTGAAACATCACTATATTTTAATTTAGCAAAGTCTTGATCAGGATAATCCATAAGATGGATTTGAAAGGTTGAAATACAATGTGGATGAGGCAATCTCGATTGACAGTTAATCTGAGACCATCCTAGAATATCCAGGGTCAAAAGGATGAATTATGTAGTAACTATGTGTATGAATTTTGAAATATTTTTTTGCGATAATTCAACCTATCTAGATGTCGGGAACCATTGCTAGATGATATCTCGATTAGTACAGAAATTGATTCTTGTGCTACCAGCTTGGTGTTTGAACCTATGGAGTCATGCACACAAGTTAGACAAAGTAAGAAAGAATTAGCCTATGTTTATATATCTAATTTAAAAGTACTTGACTTGATTGAACATATAAGCTAACTTAATGAAGAATTAAGTTATGGATCAAATGAGATTGAAGAGTTGACTATGTCTAGCTAGCACTACACATGAGATTCAAGTTCGATCCCGAGAATGAATAGTTGCTGATCTATGATCCACATAGCATATGAAAGATTGGATTTAAATATTAATTAATTTTAAATTATAAATAAATTAATTAAGTTTAATTGGATCTAAAATCTAAGCTAGACTTGGTACAAAAATCCTAAAGACTTTGGGATCATCTTTCAAAATTATTTTGAACCAGCTTCGAATTGGATTCGAATCAGATTCGTTTTGATGAGATATAAGAATTCCTACTTGTACTAATATTTCTCTCTCATATGGGCCAACCAACACCTAGAATGGTGCTAGTTTGGGATATCCCATGTGGATGAGGGAGTGGGTGCAAATTAGTTATCATATGTGATGGTAATTCTATCTCATGTAGGAATCATTCTTTCATGAGTATTGAACTGATTCAAATCAGATTTGAGTTAGGACCCCTATACTTATTAAGTTATAAAAATTATCTATAAATAAAGAGGGTCTCTACCTATGGTTGCATAGCAAATAGCAAACAAATCAGATTGAGAGAAGAGAGAAAGAGAGAGAGAGGTGTGAGAAGAGAGAGAGGTCCCTTCTTCTCCTTGGCCCTCTCCTCTTGTTGCCACCCCTCTTCCCTTGGGCATGGATCCATCTTGAGTATCGCACCTATTGGTGTGAGGTGTCACACCAGCACATCTCCTCTCTCATTTGATTGAGTTACGAAGGTAATTAGATTAGAGTTCATCCTGCTTTTCTGCAACGTCTAACGTGCATATGAAGTAGAGGGTCAGCACATCCAGACCTCCATGAAGATTTATATCAGATTATTTGAGATTTGATCTCTAGTTCTACTACTAATTAAATAAGAATTTGATCCTTAATCATATAGATGAATAAAAAAAATTTTAGATGCAACCTGGGCCTTTCGAAGAGAAACAGTTTTCTTTCCCTTCAATTCGTATCAGAGCCAGTCTGAAATATATGCGTGCATAACTAAATTTTTTAAAATTAATTATATAATATATAATTAAGATTTTTTAAAATATTAAATTTGATTTAAATTTATTTATATAAAATTTTTTATCTAATTTTGATTTGATTAGAGGTGCCTAATCAATGGTTGATTGAGGTTGTTATAAGTTTATTATAACAGAATTCTGCTATTGGTAAATTTTGATGAAATAATAATGTAAATTAAAATATATTTTAAATTTATTTTAATAAAATTTTAATATTATTATTTTTATTATGAAGTGAAGTTTATTTTAGATCTGAATTGAATCTATTTTGATAGATATTTAGATCTAAATTCTATCAAAATTCAGCATTACACGAAAACAGATTTTACCAAAATTTATTCCTTATGCATTCATGTTTGCATCTAATTAATTTTTTATATGATATTAAATTTGAAATTAATATTTTATAATCAGTATAAGATATATTTTAGATTTGATATAATGTATATGATGTATTAAATCTAATTAGATTAGATAGAGAATATAATTGATAAGATCAAGGATATGTTCATGATATAAAATAGTTTTATCAATAATTATATGTTGATATAATTATGTGTAAAATTAGATTTTAGATTTTAGTAGCCTAGTACTCAGCTTGATGAGATCATCAGACCATCCAATCATAGGAGATTAAAGAGATTAATCTCTCTTTTGCCTATTCGATGGATTCTTTTATGACGTATAAGGGTGTCATTGTGATCCGATTGCATGAAGAAAAAATATAAATAAATTTTTATATATTATTTTAATCATAAATATATTTAGATTAGATATAAAATAATTTATGATTTATTATAATAAGATAAAATTTAGATATAAAATTATTTTAGATTTAAATTGCATGTTACATAAGATGTAATCGATATTGATCTAAAAGTTATCATGATGCATGAGATATATGTGTGAAGTTTAGATCATACCTATATATATTTAATTGTTAAACATATTATGAAAATTTATTTTCATAGATTGAAATATATGGTATGCTTCACCTGAAACTCTTGTAGAATAGTTCTACAGACTGAAACACACATTTCACATACTTAATTTTAAATTAAGTTTGAATGATCCAAATTTAAGAATTGAAGATCATTAAGATACCACATAAATCGATGAGCAAAGGGTTAGCATGAATCAGGTCCTTCTAATGGGTTAGACCTAGGGTTAGAAATACATATAGATCAAGTAAAGAAATTGATTAAATCTAATCAAGTATTGAATTAGATCAGATCAGTATTTCTCTAAATCAATCTCAATAGTTGAAGTTTGATCAAGTCCATGTATTTGACCCTAATAAATGGACCATGATCATGACTCCGTGGTTGAGCCCAAATCTTTTGGTGGACCAAATTGAAACTAATTAACCAGTTAGTGTCTAAAGTAAGTTTGACAGATTTGATCAAATTATTTTTAATTGGGAGCTATTTACCTAGATGCATCTACGGTGAGTTAAGGGCACATCCCTCCCACTGATCTCACTTACTTGGCCAATATGGTAGATTATATTTTGATTAGATCACTTGTCGACTCATGCAGACTCGTGCAGACCCATGCCATTAAGGTAAATTAGTGTGACTAATTTAGATATCTTTAGACCAGCTTATGTCTAATCCTTTACATAACTTGGTGAAGTTAGTGGAAAGATTTGCAGCTTGCAGGTCGACTTTTTCTCTTATTTCCAGATCAATGAAATCAAATCCTCTAAATTACTAGGTCCATAAAATAATAAAGTTATGAGATAACTTTGTCATTGCCTCCCATTAAGGTGCATGATAATGAGTTCTGTTGGGTTTCGACCATACAATAAAAAGTGATTTTCAAAATTTTAAAATCATACAGATCAGTAGCTTTATCAAATAAAACTATCGAACCAAAATCCAAATCCTAGAATCACCTTGCCGATATCGATCAAAGCAAAAAACAAGCAGGCATAAGGATAGAACTTTATACTTTCATCAAAATAAAAAAATGACATATTGGTTGTTGATGCAAAAATCCGTCGGCGTCGGAGAAGCTGGAGTCGAGGGAGCCGCGATCACCACCGAGACCTGCAAGGGAAGTCTAAACTGGAGTTGGGGGTGCTCCGGCAAGACCCTCCGACATTCAAGTCAGTTCTCTATCTCAACAAGAATGAAGTGCTCGAACGAAAATTTTAGCAGAGTTTTGAGATAGAAATTAGAGCTTAGAGAATAACGTATCTAGGGTCCCCTTTTTATAGGCGGAGGGTGCAATAGAGTGATAGCAGCGTTTGTAACCGTCTGGCGGTGGGTCGTTCGGGGCTAGGAGGAGTTTGTTATGAAGAGTAGTGGAGTGGAATCGTGGCCATCACCGTGACCTGCCACGTGGAGTCTGTTGCGGGGAGTGGAGCGGCGTCTGTTGTCGCGACTTGCCAGAGAGTGGAGGGGCCACGCGGTATCCATCGCAGAAAGTGGAGCAGAGTCATGGCCATTACTGTGGCCTGCCAGGGAGTGGAGGAGCCGTGAGGTATCCATCACAGGAAGTGGAGCAGCGTCATAGCCATTACTATGGCCTACCAGGGGGTCCAGGCCTATCGGCCGAAGCTCGGTTGAGGTGCCTGGCGGAGAGAGGTAGCTATCCATCTGAGAGGAGCTCGGATGTTACTGGCAAACCTTCTACCATTGGGTGCCTTGGGTGTTGAGGCTACAGGCGAGGGCCACTTGCCGTCGGAGCTCGGTCAGAGGCTTTCCACAGATGCAGTTCGATTTCGCATAGAATTCGGTAGAGGGTCGACCGACGGTGGATGTCGGATAGCGCTGGAGAGATTCATCCACTGGAGGGGTCCAGCTGCTGGATTTCGTGAGCCCAGAATTTGTCCGCTATAGAAGTTCAATCGAAGTCTGATCTCCGTAGAAGCCCAGATGGGGATCATTCATCGAGGAATCTCGACCGAGGCCTATCTGCAATAGAAATTCGGAAGGAATTCATCCATAATGGAAGCTCGGATGAAGGCTTATAGTGGGAATCCGGCACGGACCGCTCGTGGTAGAAATCTGAAGTAGATCATTTGTAGCAGAAGCTCAGAGTGGGTCGCTTGCAGTAGAAGCTCGAAGTCTGGCCCTTGTAGGAGTTCGGGTGAGGTCTACCTGCAACAGGAGTTCAGGGAAGAGGTCCGGCTCCCGTAGGAGCTCGGACGAAGTCTACCTGCAGTTGGAGTTTGGGGAAGAGGTCCGGCTCCCGTAGGAGCTCGGACGAAGTCCACCTACAGTTGGAGTTTGGGGAAGGGGTCTGGCTCCCGTAGGAGTCCGGACGAAGTCCACCTGCAGTTGGAGTTTGGGGAAGGGGTCTGGCTCCCGTAGGAGTCCGGATGAAGTCTACCTGCAGTTGGAGTTCGGGGAAGAGGTCCGGCTCCCGTAGGAGCCCGGACGAAGTCTACCTGTAGTTGGAGTTCGACGAAGGGGTCTGGCTCCCGTAGGAGTCCGGACGAAGTCTACCTGCAGTTGGAGTTTGGGGAAGAGGTTCGGCTCCCGTAGGAGTCCGGACGAAGTCTACCTACAGTTGGAGTTCGGGGAAGAGGTCCGACTCCCGTAGGAGTTCGGACGAAGTCTAGAAGGTGGTCAACCACCGTAGAAACTTGGATGGAGTCCGTCCGTCGTGGAGAATCCAATTGACACTGGTAGGGGTTTATCCATCGGCAAAACTTGGGAATGTTGCGGAGACTCGACCATCGGAGAGGTTCGAAAAGATGTCGTCGAAGGTCGGACGTCGGTAGAATCCCTGGAGGGTCACTCCTGACCCAAACTTCGGCTGGGGGGTATTTTATACCCAACACCAGTCCCCCCTACTTTCGAGTTCGAGTTTCGAATGAAGGAAGTACAGAGAAATTTTCACAGCCGAAGTTGCTCCCTTGAAGCCCGCGCACGACCGTCTTCGAAAATCTTGGCATTTAATGCGTGCGTGCTGGAGTCTTTTCAGATCGAGGCGATCCGAAAAGACCTTTCGAAATTCTCGCTGGAGCATTGTCCTAGGTATGGCGCAGTAATGGCTTTGTCAGCTGTCCACCACTTTTAGCCGCCTGCTGTGGTGAGTGGGATACGTGGCGAGCATGGGTCGGCCTAGGGAGATCCGCGATCATTATAGCACCGGATCTCGGGGTCTATTTAAACCCACCTCTCCACCTCCAGGAGTCTCATTCCATCTGAGAGTCCTGTTGGCGGCCGCCTTCTCTCCGAGAGCTCTAACCTTCCTTGGCGTCCGCTTTGGCCCTAGGTGTTCTTCAAGTCATCCCTATCCTTGCACCTCTGCATCCTTCGGAGCGACTTAGGTTAGTTCCGAAACTTTTGTTCCTTCTCTTGCCATCTAGGTGCCTCTTCTCCCCCATTTTCCTTCTGTCGCATTCCTCTTGTTAGGTCCCCCACGAGCCTTTCGGCTCTTATTTTGCTTGATTTCTTCGAGATTTTTGGGGTCCTTGCTTGAAATGTCTTCTGGCGCCTCCACCTCTAGCGGTTTCAGGAGTTCGTCCACCTCAGTTCTCCAGAACCCTCATACTGTAGACGAACCCACATCTAGGGCTGGGGCTCGCCCGATTTTTATACCGGGTGCCATTCCCTATTCTCTGACTCTGGATGAACTTTTACTGATCAAGATTCAGTATGGAGTTCCTCCGAAGTACGATCTGGAGCTTTCTGGTCCCGCAGTGCGAAATCGGACTGCATCTGCGGAAAGCCTCTGACCGAGCTCCTACGGCAAGTGGCCCTCGCCTGCAGCCTCAACGCCTAAGGCAACGGTAGAAGGTTCACCAGCAACATTCGAGCTCCTCTCAGATGGATAGCTACCTCTCTCTGCCAGGCACCTCAACCGAGCTTCGACCGACAGGCCTGGACCCCCTGGCAGGCCACAGTAATGGCCACGACTCTGCTCCACTTTCTGCGATGGATACCGCACGGCTCCATCACTCCCTGGCAGGCCACAGTAATGGCCACGACTCTGCTCCACTTCCTGCGATGGATACCGTGTGGCTCCTCCACTCTCTGGCAAGTTGCGACAACGGACGTCGCTCCACTCCCCGCAATAGACTCTACGTGGCAGGCCACGGTGATGGCCACGATTCCACTCCACTACTCTTCGTAACAAACTCCTCCTGGCCCCGAACGGCCCGTTGCCAGATGGTTACAAATGTTGCTATCAGTCTATTGCACCCTCCACCTATAAAAAGGGGACCCCAGATACGTTATTCTCTAAGCTCTAATTTCTATCTCAAAACTCTGCTAAAATTTTCGTTCGAGCACTCCATTCTTGTTGAGGCAGAGAATTGACTTGAGCGTCGGAGGGTCTTGCCGGAGCACCCCCAACTCTGATTTAGACTTCCCTTGCAGGTCCCGACGGTGACCACGGCTCCCTCGACTCCAGCTTCTCCGACGCCGGTGGATTTTTGCATCAACAGGATTGGCACTAGAGGAAGGGCGGCTGTGTCTTCGCAGTACCCTTATTCTTAAAGGAGCATTCAACGGGACTGCCTCCGATCATCCTCTCCGACATCCTCTTCTCCTTCCTCTACCAGATCTTCGCCTGATGCCTCCCCGCAAAGCATCCACCCGGTGATCCACGGCCTCAACAGCCAGATCATAGGCTCTGGCCTCACCTCCAGTTTCCTAGGCTCCTCCTTCTCCTCCGGCAATGACGGTTGGCGCGGAGCAATTTGACTTGCTAGTTCAGCAGGTCAGAGGCCTCGCTGAAGCGGTACAGGCCATGCAGCAGCAGCAACAGCTGCAGGCGTCGGTACGACTGGAGAGAACATCGTCGAAACTCCAAAATTCGGCAGTAGGATGGGCCACTTAGGCTAGTCGCCCCATCTTTCTCGGAAAGATGAATCTGAGGGTGGAGAGCCCTCAATCAGATCACAATTCTACTCCTGGAAGATCTCTACCTCCATTCTGCCAGAAAACCCTCGAGACCCATAGTCGAGAGAATTTTCTGGATCGAAGGCTCCAGGAGATGAACCGTCGGATCGAAGAACTCCACCACGCTCCCCCTGCTTATGGTGAGGACATTTGTACTGACCCTCCCTTCTCTCAAATAATCATGCAGGAACCAATCCCATCAAACTTCAAGCTCTTTCAATTTGAAAGCTACGATGGGACTTCGGATCTAGTTGACCACCTGGAGGCCTTCCAGACAATGATGCTACTTCATGGCGCACCGGATGCCATCCTGTGCTGAGCTTTTCCATCCACCTTGAAGGGAGCGGTGAGAAACTGGTACTCGGTGCTGAAGTTGGGTACCATCTTTTACTTCGATCAGATGAGCCACCAGTTTGTGGCTCACTTTGTTAGCAGCCGGCATCCCCGGAGGGGTTCGGAGTCCCTCATCAACATCAAGTAGAGGGAGGGGGAGTCCATTCGGGCTTACGTCAATCGTTTCAATGTCGCCACATTGGAAGTCCGAAACTTGTACCAATCGATCGCGATGGCCGCTTTGAAAGACGGCCTTCAAAAGAACGACCTTCTATTCTCCCTGGAGAAGAAATATCCCAAAGATTTTACTGATTTGCTAGCTCGGGCTGAAGGATACGCCCGAGCAGAAGAAGCCTTCAAGATGAAGGATGAGGAGACCGCGAAAGAGTGGCAGGCGGGAGACCCGAGTAAGCCTACAATCGAAAAAGGGCCAAGAGAAGCTCGGCCGCATTCTCGAACTCCTCCCAGGCACAGGTGCACCCAGACTCCTCCCCGAACGCACAGGCAGAGAAGCCTGGAGCGCCGGATTCGACGGGGCTCTCCCCCAGGAAGATTCTGCAGCTATGTCCCCCTCAATGCATCAAAAACTCAGGTGCTGATGGAAGTCAGAGAGCAGCTCCCAAGGCCAGAAAGGATGCGCACACACCCCGAGAAGCACAATCCTAACAAGTTCTGCCTCTACCATCATGACCACGGCCACGACACAGAGGAATGCATTCAACTCCGAGATGAGATCGAGAAGCTCATCAGATGAGGTCGGCTCGACAGGTTCATTCGACGTTGGTCTGAGGGTAGAGAGGATCGGCCAAGGGCCCTGCCGCAACCTAAGCCACTGAGGGGGAAAGAGCAGCCCAGAGATCGACCACCAATTGGGATAATCAACTCCATCTTCGGAGGACCTTGACGGGGAGCAGACCTTCTACAGCCCTGAGATTTGAAAAATCTATAAATGTATTGCGAACGACCTCGCTTTAAATCAAGATTCCTTTCAGATTTGCACATCTTCCCCTTTTGGCATGGACTTGTAATGACAGGGGATAACCCCTTCAGACAATGAAAACAACACCTAATATGGATGAAATCGAAGGCCCAATTGTTTTTAGACTGGATGGGGGGAGAGGCCCTACAGCGCCCATACGCGCCCCCACGCCATGTTAGGGACAAGAGGAGAACCTCGTCCTAACATGAGCAAGGTCGAAGGCCCGATTATTTTTAGATCGGATGGGGGGAGAGGCCCTATAGCGCCCATACGCACCCCCACAGTCATGTTAGGGACAGGAGGAGAACCTCATCCTAACATGAGCAAGGTCGAAGGCTCGATTATTTTTAGACCGGATGGGGGGAGAGGCCCTACAGTGCCTATATGCGCCCCCACAGCCCTGTTAGGGACAGGAGGAGAACCTCGCCCTAACATGAGCAAGGTCGAAGGTCTGGTTATTTTTAAACCAGATGAGGGGAGAGGTCCTACAGCACCCATATGCGCCCCCACAGCCCTGTTAGGGACAAGAGGAAAACCTCGCCCTAACATGAGCAAAATTGAAGGCCCGATTATTCTGAGATCGAATGGGGGGAGAGGCCCTGCAACGCCCATATGTGCCCCCACAGTCCTATTAGGAGCGAAGGAAGAACCTCATCCTAATCTGAGCTGAGATCGATTGCATCAGAAGTAGGGGAAGAACATCGTCCTGGCGCCAACTAAGGTCCGGTCATTCAAGACCAGATAAGAAAAGGGGAACCTTCTTAGCGGCCCTTTCGCACTCCCACGACCCCACTAAGAGCAGAGGGAAAACCCTCACTCGAAAAAAGAAAAAGAAAAAAGGAGAAGGGGGTTAAAAAGGAAAGCGACGAATTGCGTCAGCGATGAATGAAAAATAAATTACATCAAAGATACAGGGAACCTCGTCTCAACGAGGATTGGGGTTCTTATCAAAATCCCCGATCTCCAAGAGAGCTCTCAACACAGGCCAAGGATAAGACAGCTACCTCAGGGCGACGAGAAGCTTGGACCTTCAAGCTCGAACTCTGAAAGGAGGCATCAAACCCGAGTGGCCCCAAATAAATCTACGGCCATGAACAAAAGGATGGGTCAACGCGACAGCAATCGGGTACCTCTGAACGGCATCGATATCGAGCAAGGCAAAAGCCGAAAGGAGCTCAACAAACAATAATTCAACATGTGAGTAAAAGAGGTAATGAAAAATTTTCTTCTCATGTCATTAATTAAGTATACATTACAGAGCCCTTGAGGCTGGAGAAGAAAGATGACAAGAAAAGCAAGCCGATGCAGCGATGACCAAGAACCTCCAGACGACATCGGCATCGTAAAAAAAAAACAAACACAAAAACAAACAAACAAACGGCAAAAGAAGACACATAGAAGGGCGAAAGGCAAAAAGAGCCCTAAGGGGGCCCGGCTTCCTCCGACTTTGAACTTTCGGCTTCGACCCTCATCAGGGAGTGCCTTACGCTCTCGACTTCTTCTTCTGATTCTTTCTCCCTCATTAGCATCTCCACGTACCTCCGATGAAGCCGCTGGCTTTCGTTCTCCACCTCTCGATGCCTCTTTCTCAGGACCTCGGATTCTGCCTCCGCATCCTTGACTGCCTGCTGCTCGTATACCAGCTGGATCTTCAATTGCTGCAGCTCGGCCTTCCCCTCCCCAAGGGCGACAGATAGCTCTTCTACGGTTCCTCTCAGGGATTGGAGTTTGTCGGGATCCCGAACATGAGCAAACTGAGCTCCTTCAGCTAGCTGCCTTTGAAGGCGGGCAACCTCGTCGGTCGCCATCCTAAGCTTCCCCTTGTAGTCGTCTACCTGCTTGCACCAGCCGATCCGGTACACATTATAGTTTACCTCAGCATCCTGAAGCTGTTGTTGGAGGTCGGAGAACTTCTTCAACCATTCTTAGTCGCAGTTGGCCTGAGTCGAAAGCCAGGATGAGCTCCCTTCCAATTGGCTGATCTTCTCCTGCGCAGTCGACAGCTCCGCTCTGAGAGAGATGATTTTGGAAGCTTGAGCCCAAGACCGATCGCTGGCATGCTTCTTGTGTTCCTCTAGCTCCTTCTCGAAGTTCATCTTCCTCTGGCTGTACTCCATGATCCCCTTCACGTGGAGGTTCCAGAAGTAGGTGGCCTCCGCAGTGGCCTCAGAGTGGCTCTCCCTCAACCCGCGAAGTTCGTTCTCCATCTCCTTCGACCTTTTTGTTAAATGACGAACTTTCTTCCTCAGATGTTGGATCGTGGATTCAGCGGAACTCCCTGTGGCAAGGGAAGCACTTCGACAGGACATTGCCATCGGGAGACAAAAGCGTCAAGGTGCGTCTCATTGCAGAAAGAAAAGAAAAAGAGTGGAGAAGCCCTCCATAAAAAGAAACCCAATTTTATTGATTGAGTGTTTCTTAAAGACAAAAGGGAAAAGAAAAATTGTAATAAAAAGAAAATACAAAGTCAGAGGTCTCAGACCTCTGAAATAGGAGTTGGGGAGCTCGGAATTCTTGGAAGGGGAGCTGCGGTAGCAGCAGAAGTGGGAGAGGGCCTGGCTTCGTCTTCAGACATCTCATCCAAGAAGCTGAGGTCGAGCTCGAGAAATTTCTTGACCACCTTCTCTTGACAGAGCTCGAACCCTTTGATGAATGCTTCTGGGCCGAACTTGACGTTTAGGTCCCTCATCTCCGCAAAGGCCTTGAACTCCTCCACCGCTATGACCCTAGCCTCCGAGATCAGAACTGGAATCTGCTCCGTCAAATTTGCAACCTCGGCCTCCACCTTCCTCACCATCTCTTCCGAGGCCTGCTTTTCTTTCTCAAGGGCCTCTTGGAGGTTAGCTACCTCGGCAGCCTTTTCTTTGAGGCGGGCGGCTTCAGCCCGACGACCCTCCTCCGCCTGGATGGCATCCCTCCTCGCCCAGTTCGTCGCCTCGATGTTGGCAAGGAGCTGGTGCCCAATCTGCAAGGGCGGCCAGGAGGTCAGAACGAAAGTTGAGAAGCTAATTAAGTAGAGGTGTGAGGGGAAGGAGGAAAGTGAATCTGTTTACCTCGAGGTAGGATCCTAGAGAGTCCCAAACCCGCTGCTCGGGGTCGGCGCGAACGATCCTCTGGATGACTTCAGGCAGGATGCAGTCGTTGACCAGTCACTTTATCAGGTCCCTGTCATTAAAGGAATTCTCCCCCGGCTCTTCTTCGGAATCGTGGGACTCTTCGATGGTGGCTCGGCGGCTACTCACCCTGTGGGCCACCATCTTCCTTCTCCTCCCCCTCTCAACCCCTGGCACCTCCTCGAAGCGGGTTCCCGAAGATGGAACCTCAGCGGGAGACCTCTGAAAAAGATGGTACCCGGCTTCCCAAGGTAGATGTCCTCCAACAGTGATCCACACAGAAGATGGCCAAGGTCCTTCCCAACTGATGCACTGTCGCAGCCTTATCTTTTTAAGAACACTACCAACTTTGAACTTGCATCACGATCGCACCAAAGCCCAGTTGCTTTTGATCTTGCTACCAGAACGACACCAGGAAGATACCCTTCAAATGTCAGATAACCTAGGATTTGATTTTTGGCTCTAATATATGGAAAAACCAAATCCTAGGGCACTCAAGCAATACTTGCTGAAAATCTCACCACCCATGTAGCAACTTTTGCCACTCAAATTTTTTTTCTTTTTTTCTTAAAATTTTTCTATTTTTTTTTATATTTACGACATCTCTTCCCTCTAATTTCACCCAAAAATCATAGTAAGAAGCTATGTGGGGCATCCCCTATAAATAGGGGACCAGGGGATGTCTCATGGGATGAAGGGGCGCCAACCTTTGGCGCTCCAACTTCCCATGCACCAAATAAATTCACAGAATGAATTTTTGGTAATCTAGTTACTTGGAATAGAAGAACTCTTAGTCTTCTATGTGCCATAAAAAGTTTAATAAATTTTGGTGAACAAACATAGGATTTCTGATCGAGAATTTAAGGCAACATGTGTTAGTTAAGAGCCTTCTTTAAGAAGGACTCTTTACTTCACATGCCAAAAAAAGGGGGGCGGCATTTATTTTTGTGTGTGAATTCTAGTGGGTGTAGAAGACTACTTCTCCACTTGAAATTGCTCCAAGTTGGATAAAGATCCTGTTGGGTATAAAATACCCCCCAGCCGAAGTTCGTGACAGGAGTGATCCTCTGGGGATTCTATCGACTTCCGACCTCCGACGACATCTTGCCGAACCTCTCTGGCGGCCGAGCCTCCGCAACACTCCCAAGTTCTGCCGATGGATAAACCCCCACCAGCGTCGACCGGATTCTTCACGACGGACGGACTCCACCCACGTTTCCACGGTGATCGACCACCTTCTAGACTTCGCCCGGACTCCTACGGGAGCCGGACCTCATCCCCGACTCCAGCTGCAGGAAGAATTCATCCAGACTCCTACGGGAGCCGGACTTCGCCCCGACTTTAATTGTAGGTAGACTTCACCTGGACTCCTATGGGAGCCGGACCTCGTCCCCGACTCCGGCTGCAGGAAAAATTCATCCAGACTCCTACCGGAGCCGGACTTCGCCCCCGACTTCAATTGCAGGTAGACTCCGTCCGGACTCCTACGCGAGCCGGACTTCACCCCCGACTTCAATTGCAGGTAGACTCCGTCCAGACTCCTACGGGGGCCGGACTTCACCCCCGACTTCAATTGCAAGTAGACTTCGTCCGGACTCCTATGGGAGCCGGACTTCGCCCCCAACTTCAATTGCAAGTGGACTTCGCCCGGACTCCTACGGGAGCCGGACTTCGTCCCCGACTCCGGCTGCAGGAAGACTCCGTCCAGACTCCTACGGGAGCCGGACTTCGCCCCCGACTTCAATTGCAGGTAGACTTCATCCGGACTCCTACGGGAGCCAAACTTCGCCTTCGACTTCAATTGCAGGTAGACTTCGCCCGGACTCCTACGGGAGCTAGACTTCATCCTCGACTTCGACTGCAGGAAGACTTCGTCCGGACTCCTACGGGAGCCGGACTCCGAGCTCCTCTCAGACGGGTAGCTAGTCACCTCTCTCCGCTAGACACTCCAGTCGAACTTCGGCCGACAGGCCTGGACCCCCTGGCGGGCTGCAGTAACAGCCACAACTTTGCTCCACTTCCTGCAACGAATTCCGTGCGGCTCCATCACCCCCTGGCAGGCCACAGTAACGGCCACGACTCTGCTCCACTTCCTGCAACGAATTTCATGCGGCTCCATCACTCCCTGGCAGACCATAATAATGGCCACAATTCTGCTCCACTTCCTACGATGGATACCCCACGGTTCCTCCACCCTCTGGCAAGTCGCGACAACGGACGCCCCTCCACTCCCCACAACAGACTCCACGTGGCAGGTCCCGATGATGGCCATGATTTCACTCCACTACTCTTGACTACAAACTCCTCCTGACCCCGAGCAGCCCACGGCCAGATGGCTACAAACGTCGCTATCAGTCTGTTGCATCCTCTGCCTATAAAAGGGGAGACCCCAGATACGTTATTCTCTAAGCTCTAATTTCTATCCCAAAACTCTGCTAAAATTTTCATTCGAGCACTCCATTCTTGTTGAGGTAGAGAACTGACTTGAGCATCGGAGGATCTTGCCGGAGCAACCCCAACTCCGGTTTAGACTTCTTTTGCAGGTCCCGACGACGACCGCGACTTCCTCGACTCCAGCTTCTCCGATGCAGATGGATTTTTGCACCAACAGGATTGGCGCTAGAGGAAGGGGGTGTGTCTTCACAGTACCCTTGTTCTTAAAGGAGCACTCAATGGGGCTACCTCCGATCATCTTTTTCGATGTCCTCTCCTCCTTCCCCCACTAGGTCTTCACCTGATGCCTCCCCGTAAAGCATCCACGCGACGATCCATGGCCTCCACAGCCAAATCTCAAGCTCCGGCCTCACCTCCAGTTTCCCAGCCTCCTCCCCCTCCTCTGGTAACGGCGGTTGGCACGGAGCAATTCGACCTACTGGTGCAGTAGGTCAGAGGCCTCATTGAAGCTGTGCAGGCCATACAATAGCAGCAGCAACCACAGGCATCAGTGCGACTGGAGAGAGCATCACCAGAACTCCAAAATCCGATGGTAGGACGGGCCACTTGGGCCAGCCGCCCTGTCTTTCTCGAAAAGATGAATCCGAGGGTGGAGAGCCCTTAGTCAGATCATGATTCCACCCCTGGAAGATCTCTACCTCCATTCTGCCAGAAGACCCTTGAGACCCGTAGTCGAGAGGATTTCCTGGATCGAAGGCTCTAGGAGATGAACCGGCAGATTGAAGAACTCCACCACGCTCCCCCCGCTTATGGTGAGGATATTTGTACTGACCCTCCCTTTTCTCAAATGATCATGTAGGAACCGATCCCACTGAACTTCAAACTCCCTCAATTTGAAAGCTACGACGGGACTTCGGACCCAGTAGACCACCTGGAGGCCTTCCGGATAATGATGCTGCTTCATGGTGCGTCCGATGCCATTCTATGCCGAGCTTTCCCATCCACCTTGAAGGGAGCGGCGAGAAACTGGTACTCAGCATTGAAGTCGGGTACCATCTTTTTCTTTGATCAGATGAGCCACCAGTTTGTGGCTCATTTTGTTAGCAGCCGGCATCCCCGGAAGGGTTCGGAGTCCCTCATCAACATCAAGTAAAGGGAGGGGGAGTCCATTCAGGCCTACATCAACTATTTCAATGTCGCTGCATTGGAGGTCCGGAACTTGGACCAATAGATAGCGATAGCCATCCTGAAAGGCGGCCTTCAGAAGAACGACCTTTTATTCTCTCTGGAAAAGAAGTACCCCAGGGATTTTGCTGACCTATTGGCTCGGGCCGAAAGGTACGCCCGAGCGGAAGAAGCCTTCAAAATGAAGGATGAGGAGACCACGAGAGAGCGACAGGCGGGAGACTCGAGTAAGCCCGCAGTCGAAAAAGGGGCGAGAGAAGCTCGGCCACGTTCTCGAACTCCTCCCGGGCACAAGCGCGTCCAGACTCCTCCCCAAGCATGCAGGCAGGGAAGCCCAGAGCGCCGGGCTCGACGGGGCTCTCCCCCAGGAAGATTCCGCAGCTATGCCCCCCTCAACACATCGAAAACTCAGGTGCTGATGGAGGTCAGAGAGTAGCTCCCAAGGCCAGAGAGGATGCGTACGCACCCCGAAAAGTGCAATCCTAACAAGTTCTGCCTCTACCATCGTGACCACGACCACGACACGGAGGAATGCATCCAGCTCTGAGATGAGATCGAGGAGCTCATCTGACGAGGTCGACTCGATAGGTTCATTCGGTGCCGCCCTGAGGGTAGAGAAGATCGGCCAAGGGCCCTGCCGCAGCCTGAGCCGCCAAGGAGGGAAGAGCAGCCCAGAGATCGGCCTCCAATTGGGATCATCAACTCTATCTCTGGAGTACCTTGACAGGAAGCAGACCTTCCACAGCCCTAGGGTTTGAAAACTTGCAAATGTATTGCGAACGATCCCGCTTTAAATCAAGATTTCTTTCAGACTTGCACATCTTTCCCTTTTTGGCATAGACTTGTAACGACAGGGGACACCCCATCGGACAATAAAAACAAACCCCAATGTGGGCAAGGTCGAAGGCCCGGTTATTTATAGATCGGATGGGGAGAGAGGCCATACAGCGCCCATATGCGCCCCCACAGCCATGTTAGGGACAGGAGGAGAACCTCGCCCTAACATGAGCAAGGTCGAAGGCCCGATTATTTATAGACTGGATAGGGGGAGAGGCCATACAGTGCCCATATGCACCCCCACAGCCATGTTAGGGATAGGAGGAGAACCTCGCCCTAACATGAGCAAGGTCGAAGGTCCGGTTATTTGTAGATCGGATGGGGGGAGAGGCCATACAGCGCCCATATGTGCCCCCACAGCCATGTTAGGGACAGGAGGAGAACCTCGCCCTAACATGAGCAAGGTCGAAGGCTCAGTTGTTTGTAGACCGGATAGGGGGAGAGGCCATACAGCACCCATATGTGCCCCCACAGCCTCGTTAGGAATAGAAAGAGAACCTCGTCCTAACCCGAGCTGAAACTGATCACATCAGAAATAGGGAAAGAACCTCGTCTCGACACCAATTAAGGTCCGTCCATTCGAGACCCGGCAAGAAAGAAGAAAACCTTCTTGGCGACCCTTCTACACTACCGTGACTCCGTAAAAAGCTAGGGAGAACCCTTGCCTAAAAAAAAAAAAAAAAAAAAAGAGAGAGAAGAAGGAGGAAAATGTGAAGGAACAGCGGCGGGCTACCCCAACGAAAAATGGAGGCCGAACTACACTAAAAGCACAAAAGACCTCATCTCTATGAAGAGGGAGGAAGAGAAAGTAAGATCTACAGCCGCGAACAAAAGGCAAATCGACACGGCGATGGCTAGGAACCTCCAAGCAGCGTCGACGCCGAACCAATCAAAAGCACAAGAAACTCGATAATGACGATCTAATACAAAGATGAATAAGGAACCTTCGAACAACATCGACATCGTACGGGATAAAAATGAAAGAAGTCTGGCGCACGACAATTCAACATGATGTACGGATAAGGTAACAAAAACCTTTTTCATTTCATTAGCAAAATATGCGTTACAGAGCCTGGAAGACCGAAAAAAAAAAACAACAACAAAAACAACAACGACAACAACAACGGCGACGACAAACAGACAAGCGGCAAAAGAAGATACTTAGAGGGACGAAGGACAAAAAGAGCCCTAAGGGGGCCCGGCTTCCTCCGACTTCAAACTCTCAGCTTCGACCCTCATCAGGGAGTGCCTTAAGCTCTCAACTTCTTCTTCCAATTCCTTCTCTCTCATTAGCATTTTCATATATCTCCGATGAAGCCGCTGGCTTTCGTTCTCCGCCTCTCGGCATCCTTTTCTCAGGACCTCAGATTTTGCCTCTGCGTCTTTGACTGCCCACTGCTCATATACCAGCTGGATCTTCAATTATTACAGTTCAGCCTTCCCCTCCCCAAGGGCAACAGATAGCTCTTCTACGGTTCTTCTCAGGGATTAGAGTTCATCGGGATCCTGAACGGGAGCAAGCTGAGCTCCTCCAGCTAGCTGCCTTTGAAGGCGGGCAACCTCATCGGTCGCCATCCTGAGCTTCCCCCTATAGTCATCCACCTGCTTGCACCAGCCGGTACGGTATGCGTTATAGCTCGCCTCGACATCCTGGAGCTGTTGCTGAAGGTCGGAGACCTTCTTCGACCATTCCCGATCGCTGTCGGCCCGAGTCAAAAGCCAGGATGAGCTTCCTTCCAACTGGCTAATCCTCTCCTGTGCAGCCGACAGCTTCACTCTGAGAGAACTGATCTTGGCAGCTTTAGCCCAAGATCGATCGCTGGCGCGCTTCTTGTGTTCCTCGAGCTCCTTCTCAAAGTTCGCCTTCCTCCGACTGTACTCCATGATCCCCTTCACGTGGAGGTTTCGAAAGTGGGAGGCCTCCGCGGTGGCTTCAGAGTGGCTCTCCCTCAACCTGCGAAGCTCGCCATCCATCTCCTTCAATCTTTTTGTTAAATGATGAACTTTCTTCTTCAGACATTGGATCGTGGACTTTAGCGGAATCTCCTGTGGCAGGGGAAGCACTTCGACAGGACACTGCCATCGGGAGACAAAAGCGTCAAGGCACATCTCATCGCATAAAGCAAAACAAAAAAAAAGGAGGGGAGCAGAGTGGAGAAGCCCTCCAAAAGGAGAAACCCAATTTTATTGATTGAATATTTCTTAAAGACAAGAGGAAAAAAAAAATTACAATAAAAGAAAAATATAAAGTCAGAGGTTTCAGACCTCTGAAAAAGGAGTTGGGGAGCTCGGTGTCCCTGGAAGGGGGGCTGCGGTGGCAGTAGCAATGGGAGAGGGATCGGCTTCGTCTTCAAATGCCTCACCCAAGAAACTGAGGTCGAGCTCGAAAAATTTTTTGACCACCTTCTCTTGACAGAGCTCGAATCCTTTGATGAATGCTTCTTGGCGGAACTTGACGTTCAGGTCCCTCATCTCTGCAGAGGCCTTGAACTCCTCCACCGCAAGAACCCTGGCCTCTGAGACCAGGACCGGGATCTGCTCTGCCAAATTTGTGACCTCGATCTCCGCCTTTCTCACCGTCTCCTCTGAGGTCTGCTTTTCTTTGTTCAGGGCCTGCTTTTTTTTCTCCAGGGCCTCTTGGAGGGTGACCACCTCGGCTGCCTTTTCTTTGAGGTGAGCAACTTCGGCTCGGTGACTCTCCTCTGCCTGGATGGCATCCCTCCTCACCCAGTTCGTTGCCTCGATATTGGCAAGGAGCTGGTGCCCGATCTGCAAGGGCGGCTAAAAGGTCAGAACGGAGGTTGAGAAGCTAATTAAATGAAGGTGCGAAGGGAAGGAGGGAAGTGAATCTGTTTACCTCGAGAAAGGACCCTAGGGAGTCCCAAACCCACTATTCGGGATCGGCGCGATCAATCCTCTGGATGACTTCGGGCAGGATGCAGCCGTCGATCAGTCACTTTATCAGGTCCCTATCATTAAAGAGATTCTCCCCCAGCTCTCCTTCGAAACCAAGGGACTCTTCAATGGCAGCTCGACGGCTACTCACCCTGCGGGCCACCGACTTCCTTCTCCTCCCCCTTTCAACCCCTGGCGCCTCCTTGAAACAAACCCCCGAAGTGGGAGCCTCAGCGAGGGAACTCCTTGAAGAGGCCCGAGGAGTCGGAGGTTCGGCGTTTGAAGGAACGTCGACCACGGGAGCCACCTGGGCAGGCATGGCCGAGCTCATCTCCTCCGTTCTGGCTTTCTTCGTCGATTCGGAGGTTGCGATGCCTTTTCTTTTGTGGGCCTTGAGGCCCTTGGCGAGCATCCGTGCTGCTTTGGTGTCCATTCCTAAAAAAAAAAAAAAAAAAGAAGAGCAGCAGAAAAGAAGAGGAAAGGAAAGATGGGATACTCGCAGGATCCAGGGGACTCAAGCCGATGTTGAACAAAAACTGCTCCTTCAGAAGGTTGGGAAGGGAAGGAGCCAAATAACCAAGAAGCCTCCGAGCGGCCTGAAGGTCGTCCTCCCCCAGGCTAGGAGCCCGGTGGACAAAGTCCCTCAGGGAGCCCCAGGGGGGCAATCCCAGCCTCAAGGTCGGGCAGTGGACAAAAAGGTACTTTCCCTTCCAGTTATAGATTGAAGAGGGAGCACCTTTCAGCAACCCCTTCTTGCCAAACTAGGGGGAGAAGTACCACCAGTCCTTTACCGAGGGGTGATGCTTGAAGGTGTAAAAATGCCTAAATAAAGAAAGAGATGGCTGAACTTCGACTACATGACAAAGGGAGAGGAACCCTATCAGAAACCTAAAGGAATTCGGTGCGACTGAAGCTAAGAAAATATCTAAAAAATAGAAAAGGACGATGATGAAGGGCGGAAGTGAAAGTCGGAGCCCAGCACGGAAGGCCTCCTGATACAGGCAGAAACGACCAGGTGGGGGGGTGCTGGCCCGGTCGGCAGGACCAGAAAGCTCCAGATCGTACTCCGGAGGAACTCCATACTGAACCCTTATCAGTAAAAGTTTCTCCAGAGTCAAAGAACAAGGAATGGCACCCGGCGCAAAAATCGGGTGAGGCCCAGCCCTAGATGTGGGTTCGTCTACAGTGTGGGTGTTCTGAGGGGCTGAGGCGGATGAGCTCTTGGAACCATTAGAGGCGAAGGTACCGAAAGATATTTCAAACAAAGGCCCTAAAAATCCTGGAGAAATCAGGTGGGACAAGAGGTGAAAGGTTTGTGGGGGACCAAACCAGAGGAATGCGGCAGAAGAAAAATGAAGGAGAAAGGGCACCTAGATGGCAAGAAGAGAAACAAAAGTTTCGGGACTAACCTAGATCGCTCCGAAGGATGCAGAGGGGCGAGGACAGGGATGACTCGAAGAACGCTTAGGGCCAAGGTGGACGCCAAAGTGGGTCAGAGCTCTCAGAGAGAAGGCAGACACCGACAGAACTCTCAGATGGAATGAGACTCCTGAAGGCGGAAAGGCGGGTTTAAATAGATCCTGGGATCCGACGCTATAATGATCGCGGATCTCCCCAGGCCAACCCACACTCGCCACATGTCCCACTCACCACCGCAAGTGGCTAAAAGTGGCTGACAGCTGACAGAGCCATTACTGCACCGTACCTGGGCCAATGCTCCAGCGAAAATTCCAAAAGGTCCCTTCAGATCGCTCTGATTCGAAAAGACTCCAGCACGCACGCATTAAATGCCAGAATATCTGTGGGCGATCGTGCACAGGATTCAAGGAGACAACTTCGGCTGTGAAAATTTCTCTGTACTTCCTTCATTTGAAACTCAAACTCGGAAGTAGGGGGACTGGTGTTGGGTATAAAATACCCCCCAGCCGAAGTTTGTGACAGGAGTGACCCTCTGGGGATTCTACCGACTTCCGACCTCCGACGACATCTTGCCGAACCTCTCTGACGGCTGAGCCTCCGCAACACTCCCAAGTTCTGCCGATGGATAAACCCCCACCAGCGTCGATCGGATTCTTCACGACGGACGGACTCCACCCAAGTTTCCACGGTGATTGACCACCTTCTAGACTTCGCCCGGACTCCTATGGGAGCCGGACCTCGTCCCCGACTCTGGCTGCAGGAAGAATTCGTCCGGACTCCTACGGGAGCCAGACTTCGCCCCCGACTTTAATTGCAGGTAGACTTCGCCCGGACTCCTACGGAAGTCAGACCTCGTCCCCAACTCCGGCTGTAGGAAGAATTCGTTCGGACTCCTACGGGAGCCGAACTTTGCCCCCGACTTCAATTGCAGGTAGACTCCGTCCGGACTCCTACGGGAGCCGGACTTCGCCTCCGACTTCAATTGGAGGTAGACTCCGTCCGGACTCCTACGGGAGCCAGACTTCACCCCCGACTTCAATTGCAGGCAGACTTCGTCCGGACTCCTACGGGAGCCGGACTTCGCCCCCGACTTCAATTGCAGGTGGACTTCGCCTGGACTCCTAAGGGAGCCGAACTTCGTCCCTGACTCCGACTGCAGGAAGACTCCGTCTGGACTCCTACGGGAGCCAGACTTCGCCCCCGACTTCAATTGCAGGTAGACTTCATCCGGACTCCTACGGGAGCCAGACTTCACCCCCGACTTCAATTGCAGGTAGACTTCGCCCGGACTCCTACGGGAGCTGGACTTCATCCCCGACTTCGACTGCAGGAAGACTTCGTTCGGACTCCTACGGAAGCCAGACTCCGAGCTCCTCTCAGACGGGTAGCTAGTCACCTCTCTCCACTAGACACTCCAACCGAACTTCGGTCGACAGGCCTGGAACCCCTGACAGGCTGCAGTAACGGCCATGACTCTGCTTCACTTCCTGTAATGGATTCCGTGCAGCTCCATCACCCCCTGGCAGGCTGCAGTAACGGCCACGACTCTGCTCCACTTCCTGCAACGGATTCCGCACGGCTCCATCACTCCCTGGCAGACCACAATAATGGCCATGATTTTACTCCACTTCTTACGACGGATACCGCGTGGTTCCTCCACCCTCTGGCAAGTCGCGACAACGGATGCCCCTCCACTCCCCACAACAGACTCCACGTGGCAGGTCCCGATGATGGCCATGATTTCACTCCACTACTCTTGACAACAAACTCCTTCTGACCCCGAGCGGCCCACGGCCAGACGGCTATAAACGTCGCTATCAGTCTGTTGCACCCTCCACCTATAAAAGGGAGGACCCCAGATACGTTATTCTCTAAGCTCTAATTTCTATCCCAAAACTCTGCTAAAATTTTTGTTCGAGCACTCCTTTCTTGTTGAGGCAGAGAACTGACTTAAGCGTTGGAGGATCTTGCCGGAGCAACCCCAACTCCAGTTTAGACTTCTTTTGCAGGTCCCAACAGCGACCACGACTCCCTCGACTCCAGCTTCTCCGATGCAGGCAAATTTTTGTACCAACAGATCCAATCCAAATTGACCCAATCCCTTTAGGTCAAATCCAACTAGTCTAGGTTAGCTCAAACAATTTGATCAAAATCAATTTGAGAACTTGGGTTAATACAATGTACTAACATATCAAATTTATCCATAAAATTTATATTAAACTCTACTTAGATCATACCAAGATCAAATCTCAAAGTGTATAACCCATTGGGTTCCAAATCTAGCCAGCCATGGATCAAGACTTTCGACGTAATCCTAATCCGATGAGATTAGATCACTCAAAGAGTCTCAGTCATGATATCCAAAAGATTTAAAATTTTGATAAAAAATTATCAAAATATCCTTCAGTGGTAAGTTTTCGTGTAATTCAATCTTCAATCAAACAACATCTCAGATGAGCTGTGGGCATAAAAATATATTAAATCTAATCATTTATCTTTATGTATCTCAATCTGAAGGTGATGATTTAGTTGATGATATATTAAAATTTTTTTTCTAATTATCATCCTATTTTGGCCAAAGACTTCTAGAATCATCATCCTATGAGATCACATAAGATATTCGCTCCCCTTATTAAGAGTGATTGATCTCTTATTGATCACTTACAACCTTCATACATACTTCATCATATCCAGAACAACCCACACAAGGATTAAAGAATCAAGTTAGGTAGTGAACCAAAATATGAATCCATGTACATAAGGTACCATGGTGACCTCAGATCTAAGGATCACATACACAACTCCCACTAGAGAATTATTAGTTGACATGTAAATAAGACTCCATTTGATATTCTCTCACAGATCAATTCAATAATCTCATTCTTTAACGAGCGCCCATATCTTTGTATTAGTATCTCCATACAAGTGGTTGTGAGCATATATAGGACATGCCAGTCTTACTGGTATCATTGATCCCCAACTTAATGTACCAATGACTAAAAATATTTTAGGTTAGAGCTACCAAAGAATTAAGTCTCATTGGCGTAATCTCATCACGGCCCTAAAACTATTGTCCAGACCTATGGAGTTCATTATAATCTTAAAATAAATAAGATGCATCATACAATGAATCAAAAATATCTTATTTTATTAATAATAAATATCAATTATATGAGTTTGGAAGATAAATTACAATAAGCACCTTATCGCATCCCATATACGATTGGCTTGTAGGGTATTATTCTTTCAATCTCTCACTTACAATTAAAGCCAATCGCCCCTATATTTGATACCCATACTATCAAGGTGGCGATCAAATTGCTGCATTGACAAGGCCTTAGTGAATGGATCTGCTATATTGTTCTTGATGTCAACTCACTCCATGATCATATCGCATCTTTCGACTATCTCCCGAACAAGATGGAACCATCTTAGGATGTGCTTGGATTTATGGTGAAACTTTGGTTCTTTAGCTTAAGCAACTGCCCCAGTATTATTACAATAAAGAAGCACTGGTTGTTCAATCTCCGAAACTACACCCAACTCTATGATGAATTTTTTCATCCAGACAGTTTTCTTAGCAGTCTCACTTACAGTAATATACTCAACCTCAGTGACTGAGTCAGCAACCATTTACTATTTGAAATTTTTTCAACTTACTGCACCACCATACAGAGTGAACACATACCCAGAAATTGATTTGCTATCATCCAGATCAGATTGAAAACTAGAATCGATATATTTGCAGTTTTAAATCAAATCCACCATATATCAAAAAAATATCTCTAGTCCTTCTCAAGTATTTGAGTATATTTTTCACAGCTTTTCAATGATCATCTCCGGGTCTGCCTAAAATTTGCTTACAATGCCTAAGGCATAAGCAACATTAGGTCTGGTACATAACATGGCATACATTATCGATCCTATAACCGAAGCATAAGGAATAGAACTCATTCTATTTCTCTCTTCAGGTGTCTTAGGAGACATCTTCTTAGAAAGTTGTATGCCATGACCTATAGGTAAGTAACCTTTTTTACTTCTCTTAATGTTGAACCTCTTCAACACCAGGTTAATGTACCTAGACTGGGACAAGCCAAGCATCTTTTTTGATCTATCCCTATAGATCTTTATACCAAATATATAAGATGCCTCACCCAAGTCTTTCATGAAAAATTTTTGTGATAGCCAGGTCTTGATCGATTTCAACATTGGGATATCATTCTCAATGAGCAGTATATCGTCCACATACAAAATCAAGAAGACAATAGCACTTCCACTATTCTTCTTGTACACACAAGATTCATCCATATTTTTAATGAAGCCAAACGATTTGACTGTCTCATCAAAATAGACGTTCTAACTCTTCGATGCTTGCTTTAATCCTTAAATGGATCTATTCAGCTTGCATACCTGATCTGCTCTCCCACTTGAGACAAATACCTCTAGCTGAGTCATATAGACTTCTTCCTCAAGATTTTCATTGAGGAAGGTAGTCTTGACATCCATCTGTCAGATCTCATAGTCATGGTATGTGCTATAGCAAGCATTATCCGAATAGACTTGAGCATGGCTATCGAAGAAAAAAAAATTTCATAATCAATACCTTATTTTTACTTAAAACTTTTTGCCACAAGTCTGGCCTTATAGGACTTTACCTGGCCATCTACTCCAATCTTTTTTTTGAAGATCCATTTGCAGCCTATTGGGGTCACACTCTTAGGCGCATCAACCAAAGTCCATACTTGATTGACATACATGGAGTCTATTTTAGATTTCATGGTATTGAGCCACTTGTCAGAGCACTACTCATGATAGTTTTCGAATAGATCATGGGATCATCATTCTCAATGATGTGGATTGTGTTGTCATTCTCAATGATAAATCTATACCTGAGTGATACATTATGCACCCTATTTGACCTTCGGAGAAGAGGTGTGTGCAGTGGCTGTGCCTCAACAATGGGCACATCTGATTACGAACCATTTGATGAGTCCTGGATAGATTGTAGGTTTTAAACTTTCTCAAGTTCAATAGACCTCCCACTACCTTTTTCTTAGACAAACTCTTTCTCCAAGAAAATGGCATGCCTACCAACAAACACCTTTTGTTGAGTAGGATTATAGAAGTAGTATCCTATACTCTCCTTGGGATAACCTATAAATCTGTATTTTTCTAATCTAGCATCCAACTTATGTCCATCAATATTTTTCACATAAGCTGAGTAACCCCAAATCTTAAGATGCCTAAGATTAGATCTTTTTTCTTTCCATATTTCATATGGAGTGCTAGAAATAGACTTAGAAGGTACTTTATTTAAAATATACGCTGCAGCCTCGAGGGTATATCCCCAAAAGGATATCGAAAGATCCATGAAGCACATCATGGACCGCACCATATCTAATAAGATATGATTTTTTCTTTCCACAACTCTATTTAATTGTAGAGTATAAAGAGGTATCCATTGAGAGAGTATTTTATTTTATTTTAAATAATCGAGAAACTCATTGGATAAGTATTCTTCTCCTCGATCTGATCGAAGAGTTTTAATACTTTTATCAGTTTATTTTTTGACCATTCTTTGATACTTTTTAAATTTGTCAAAGACTTCAAATTTATATTTCATCAAATACACATATCCAAATCTAGACCTATCATCAGTAAACATGATGAAGTAAAAGTATCCACCTCTGGCTTGAGTCGATATTGGACCATATACATTAGTATGTACAAGATCCAAAATGTCACTCGCCTGATCTCTATGTCCAGTAAATGAAGTCTTGATCATTTTTCTCATGAGATAAGATTCACAAGTTCCAAATGATTCATAATCATAAAGATCAAAGAAATTATCTTTGTATAACTTATTAATCCTTGACTCATTTATATGGCCAAGTCGGTAGTGCTAGAGGTATGTGACATTCACATCCTCTCTCTTTCTTTTCTTCATATTATCAATATGAAATATATTATCATTAAGTGAAAGAAGTATAAGTTTATTATCAATAAAAGTACTTTCATAATATTTGTTAGAAAAGTAAATAGAATAATTATTATTTTTTACATTAATTTTAAAATCTTGTTCTAATAATAATGGTATAAAAATAATATTTCTAACAATATTAAGAATGTAATAACAGGTCTTCAGTTCTAAAACTTTATCCAAAGATAACTTCAAAATACTAGTTTCTACGGCTTCGGCCTGAATGGACTCTCCACCAGCGTTGAACAGCTCAAAGTCACCTTTATTCAGATTTCTTATTTCCTGTAGACCCTATAATGATTTGCAAAGATGTGAACCACAGACAATATCCAATATCCAAAAATTTAAAAATAAAGTACTTAATGATAAATTAGTTTGTATCATATACAAACCTTTAGCAACATTTATCGATTTCACAGTTGCGAGGTACTCCTTGCAATTCCTCTTCTAGTGGCTCTCTTTGTTACATTGATAATAAGTACCTTTGACAGAGACCTTCTTCGTCTTCTTCTTAGAGATACTAGCCTTAGGGTTCAACTTTTTCTTAGAACCCTTCCTTGTCTTCTTCTTGCTGATTTTTGAAAGGTTTTAGTGCAATGGCGGAAGCATGGATTTCAAAAACAATTATTATGAAATCATAAAATTAAAACCTAACTCCAAGATCACCTTATCAAAAATTAAACCATATAATATGCATTAATATCAAATAAAAGATATAGAAACATACCTCTTATCACTAAACCCTGATTTGTGCTTAGTTGCTGGCAGCAATCTGTTTGAGTTTCCACCAGGTGCCCACGTGTTCACCCTCCAACGTTGATCCACACGAGGACTCGATCAACTCTCTAGAACTTATTAGAAAATACTCTGCAATTAAATTCTGATTTATCAGAATTTAAATGCAATTTGGGCAGAACCTCCTTTCTTGGGTTTGCTGTCACACTGTTGGACCTTTTCTTCCCTTTCTTTCTTGCTCCTTGTCTCCTTAATTTTTATTCCAATTATCTAAGCCTTTTGGAAGATTTTTTGTCCTTTATCAAGACCTTATCTATACTAGAGAGAAGGAATAAAGAAAATTGGACAAGCAAAGCCTCTTGTAAGAAAGAAAGAAGATTTTTGAATCCCTGAGACTCCTCGGCGTGCACCCCTATTTATATTGCACGTAAAGGTGCAATCCAAAACATCTCACACCCTCTTACAAATTATCTCACACCTCTTGTCTATTTCTCATGCCCCATAAGTTAAGAAATGCCATGTGTACATCAAAATTGGGTTGAAGAGACGCCTTATTTCAGAAAGACTCTTCGATCTTAACTTACGGTGTTCAGATGAGAAGTCACGAAGCTTCTCTTATTGGTGCCATCAACCCATGCCTTTGGATCTGAAAGAAAGCCCATCCAATGGCCAAGATATATGGTGCCAATTTGAAGAATGGCGCAAGAGATTAATGGGCATGGATACTTTAAAACTTATCTCCCCATTTGAAATTTTAAAGGGGTGCTTCCAAGAGGTGGCGCATGGATTTAATCCTTATCCTTTTCTTAATTCTTCTACGATGAGTTTAATACTCAGAAGGACTCTTAGGCACCTCCTAAGACATCTAAAATACATTCGTAGAATAAAGGTTACAGAGAAAAATAGGATAGACCTTATCTAAAGGTGGCGCCAACTCCATCCATGTGCCATGTGGCTCATGCGCATGGATTTAAATCCACACGCCAAGAGAGAGACTCTTAGGCATGTGGTTCTCTAGTTTTTGGCACCCAACAGCAAGCCCAATTAAAACACTTCGAACCCACTTCAAGACCAAATCCAATTTGGCTCAAATTGGTTCTAAATTATCCCAAATCGGAACCCGATTCGAATTCGATTTGAATCTAAATGCTAGGGTTTGCAACATGTGCTAGCATGTTCAACTTGCAAATATGGTTTAATCAAATTAAACCCATGATCAATTCCCTTTGTGTGTGACCCATTGGGTTCCACATCTAGCCAGTAGTAAGTCTAGGTGTAATTTAAACTAATTTGGTTAGAACACAATCTAGCCGATTTAGGTCAAATCTAGCTAAACCATTTTGATCAATCAGAACAGCTTTTAATTAATGATCGAATTAAACTCTTTAATTCGATCAAACTCACAAGACATGATTGACGTCTAGCAACGTATCATGTCTACCTGGTAGATATAGAATTTTGATGGAAATACCAAAAATACCCTTCAATGAAAATTACCGTGCAACTTGATCTTACGATCATCCTGCATCCCGAATATAAGTTTGGGTATGAAAAAATATCAAACCCAATTTTATATTCATATTTCTCTTGATCAAATAATAATGATTCGATTTATAAAATATTAGAAACCATTTTTAATTTTTTTATAATGCTTTGATCAAAGTCTTCCTAAATCATTATTTGATTGAAGCAGATAGGATGCGATCTCCTCTTACTAGGAGCGATCGTTTCCATATTGACCTACTCACAACCTTCATAAGCAATCCATCATATCCAGAACATCCCGTACATGATTAAATCATGAATGAGTATGATCCAAAATATGGATTCATGCTTATAAGGTTCTATGGCAGTCCCAGGTCAAAAGATTTACATGCACAATTCCTACTATAAGAAAAAATCTGTTGACATGTAGATAAGACTCCATCAGATATTCTTTAATTGGATCAATTCAGTGAATTCATTCTCTAATAAACACTTACATCCTTATATTAGTGTCATACACAAGTAATTGTGAGATTAATTACCCTCTCTGTCGAGCATACACAGGATGTACCAATCTTACCGAAAATATTGATCCCCTACTCAATGTTCCATCGACTAGGAATATTTAAAATTAGAGTTTTAAGGTTTTAGGTCTCACTTGGTATGATCGCATCATAACCCTAAAACCATAGCCCTAATTTATGAGGTTCATCAAAATAAGATGCAACATATGATGAACTAAATGCCTTTATTTATTTAAAATATTAGTACATGAGTTGTCGGGAGACAAAAAATATCCATCTATTTATACATTTTGATTGGCTTATAGGGCATATTCCTTTCAATCTCCCACTTGCAGTAAAGCCAATCTCCCTTATATTTCAACCCCATACAATCGAGATGGTGATCGAATTGCTGTTGTGGTAAAGCTTTAGTGAATGGATCCGCTATGTTGTTCTTTGTGTCTACTCGTTCAATAATAACATCTTGTCTTTCAATTATTTCACGAATGAGATGGAAGCGTCTCAAAATATGCTTGGATTTATAGTGAGACTTGGGTTCCTTTGCTTGAGCAACTACTCCAGTATTATCACAATAAAGTGGTACTGGGTTCTCAATCTCAGGAACAACGCCCAATTCAGTGATGAACTTCTTCATCCAGACAGCTTCCTTGGCGGCTTCACTTGCAGCTATGTATTCTGCCTTTGTGATTGAGTCAGCTACTATTTGCTGCTTAGAACTCTTCCAACTCACTGCTCCACCATTCAAAGTAAAGACATACCCTGAAATGGATTTGCTATCATCTGGGTCTGATTGAAAACTAGAATCAGAGTATCCTTCTAGTTTAAGATCAGATCCACCATATATGAGAAAAATATACTTAGTCCTTCTTAAGTACTTTAGAATATTTTTCACAGCCTTCCAATGATCCTCTCCTGGATCAGCCTGAAATCTACTGACTATGCCTAAGGCATAAGCTACATCAGGCCTGGTACATAACATAGCATACATTATTGATCCTACAGCCGAAGCATAAGGAATAGAACTCATTCTATTTCTCTCTTCAGTTGTCTTAGGAGACATCTTCTTAGAGAGATGTATGCCTTGACTCATGGGTAAATAACCTCTTTTACTTTCATTCATACTGAATCTTTTCAGTATTAAGTCAATATACTTAGACTGAGATAAGCCTAGCATCCTTTTAGATCTATCTCTATAGATCTTTATACCAAGTATATAGGATGCTTCCCCCAAGTCTTTCATGAAAAACTTATTTGAAAGCCATAATTTGACTGTTTGTAACATTGGGATATCATTTCCAATAAGGAGTATGTCATCTACATACAGAACCAAGAAAACTAGGGCACTCCCACTAGTCTTCTTATACACACAAGGTTCATCCATATTTTTTATGAAGCCAAATTCTTTGATTGTTACATCAAAGTGGATGTTCCAACTCCTTGAGGCTTGCTTTAATCCATAAATGGATTTCTTAAGCTTGCATACTAGATTTGGTCTGTCATTTGAGACAAAACCCTCTGGCTGTGACATGTAGACCTCCTCTTCTAGAAAACCATTCAAGAAGGCGATCTTCACATCCATTTGCCATATTTCATAATCATAGTATGCTGCTATTGCAAGCATTATCCGAATAGATTTGAGCATGGCAACAGGTGAAAAAGTTTCATCATAATCAATACCCTATTTTTGCCTGAAACCTTTAGCTACCAATCTAGCTTTATAGGTTTCTATTTGACTATCTGCTCCAATCTTTTTCTTATAGACCCATTTGCACCCAATAGGGTTTACCCCTTCTGGTGCATCAACCAAAGTCCATACTTTGTTGGTATACATGGAGTCCATCTCAAATTTCATAGCATCCTGCCATCTGTCTGAGTCCTTACTCATGACAGCTTCTGTATAGGTCAAAGGTTCGTCATTCTCAATGACTTGGGCTTCATTATTCTCAATAATGAACCCATACCTTATAGGTACATGTCGTACCCTCTCTGACCTACGGATAGGAGTTATGTGTTCTAGTTCTTCTTTATTTATGTGAATATTTGGTTGAGAAATATCTATTTATTTTTGTTGAACTTCATTAATTTAAATATTTCTCCCACTGCCTCTTTCTATGATAAATTCTTTCTCCATAAAAGTGGCATGCCTACTTACAAATACCTTTTATTCAGTAGGATGGTAGAATAGATATCCTATACTATCCTTAGGATATCCTACAAACAAATATTTATCTGCTCTAGTATCTAGTTTATGTCCAAAATTTCTTTTGACATATGCTGAACATTCTCATATCTTAAAATATTTAAGATTAGGCTTCTTACCTCTCCATATTTCATATGGAGTGCTAGATACAGATTTAGAAGGTACTCTATTCAAGATAATTATTGCGGTCTCTAAAGTATAACCCCAGAAGGAAGTAGGTAATTCAGTGAAGCACATCATGGATCGTACCATATCTAATAAGGTACGGTTCCTCCTTTCGGCTACACCATTTAAATGTGGCGTATAAGGAGGTGTCCATTCAGAGATAATTCTCTTTGCTTTAAGATGGTCTAAAAATTCATTGGATAAGTATTCTCCTCCTCGATCAGATTGAAGGATTTTTATACTTTTTCCAGTTTATTTTTCGACCATGCTTTGATACTCTTTGAATTTATCAAAGGCTTCAGATTTATGTTTCATAAGATACACATATCCAAACCTAGATAAATCATCTGTAAATATAATAAAATATGAGTATCCACCTCTTGCATGAGTTGTCATAGGGCCACATACATCTGTATGTACAAGTCCTAACAACTCGTTTGTCCTATCTCCATGTCCACTAAATGAAGTCTTGGTCATTTTACCCATGAGACATGATTCACAAGTTCCTAATGATTCACAATCATAAGAATCAAAGAACTTTTCTTTGTACAACTTGTTAATCCTAGTCTCACTAATATGACCAAGTCGACAATGCCAAAGTAAGGTATTATTTACATTATCTCTCTTATGTTTACTATTTTCATCAACATAAAAAATATTATCATTCAAGCATAGAGTCAACAAACCATTATCAAAAATGCCATGACAAATTATTTCATTAGAAAAATTAATCGAGCAACCATTGCTCGTTACAGATATTTGATATCCTTGTTTTATCAACAAGGGTACAGATACAATATTTCTAATGATCTTAGGCATGTAATAACAATTTGTTAGCTCTAAGATCTTTCCAGAAGAAAACTTCAAGATATATGTCCCTACAGCTTCTGCTTGGATAGAATCTCCTCCAGCACCATAGAGCTCGAAGTCTTCCTTCCTCAAACTTCTAATTTTCTGCAGCCCCTGCAATGATTTGCAGATATGAAAATCATAGGCAGTATCTAATACCCATGAGTTTGAAATGGAAGAATTTAATGATAATATTGTATGTATCTCATACATACCTTTTGGTGCATTATTTGCACCAGTCTTCACTGTTGCAAGATAAGCCTTGCAATTCCTTTTCCAATGACCTGCCTTGCCGCAATGGAAGCAGGTCGACTGTCCGGAGGTTTTCTTTCCCTTCTTTCTCTTATTTATACCACCTTTAGGGTTCAGCCTCCTTTTAGAACCCTTTTTGCCTGCCTTCTTGGAGATCCTATTCACAAGAAGAAGAGGAGCCTTATCCTTCTTGATATGGCTCTCTGCTGTTTTGAGCATATTTAACAGCTCAGGCAAGGAAGAATTTAGTTTGTTCATGTGATAGTTCATGACAAACTGAGAAAATAATTCTGGAAGTGATTGCAGGATTAGATCCTGACTCAACTCTCCATCCATAACAAAACCTAATTGACCTAATCGAGTGATCAGGTCAATAACCATTAGAACATGGTTTTGTACAGATGACCCCTCTATCATTCTGGCACGAAATAACTGCTTAGATATCTCATATCTTGCCATCCTACTCTGTTCTCCATAAAGCTCTTTTAAATTGAGCAATATGGAATGAGTGTCCATGCTATCATGCTGCCTCTGTAACTCATTTGTCATAGAGGCAAGTATGATACACTTGACAGTTAAAGAATCATTTTGCCACATCCTATATGTGATTTTTTCTTCCTCTGTGGCATCCTCCCCAACTGGCTCAATGTCAGGGGTATCGAGAATGTAAGAAAGCTTCTCTTGACTAAGTACTATTTTAAGATTTTTCAACCAGTCCACATAGTTGGTACCAGTCAATTTATTTGTATCCAAAATGGAGCGAAGTAAAAATGAAGAAGCCATTAATCTACATAATAAAGAACATTACATAAGCGAACAACTCAACATGATATATATAATTAAATTAGGACTTTAATTTTATTGTGTCTCTCACTATTTTTATCAGACATCATAACCCTCTAGTATGATGTTTGAGAAAACCCTGATTGATTTTCTTAGTGGGATTGAGACCCTAATTCTTTATAAAAGATCTTGTGGTTGCACAACAAATCTTTTATAAGTTTAAAGGTAGGAAACTCTTTCCTATTGCATCTCATGCAATTCTCAATAAAAAATCCTGACCTCTAAAACATTAATAGCCTTGTGTTTACACAACGGACCATAATATTTTAGTTAAGTAGGACCCTTCATTTTAATACAGTCAAAATAGAATATAAATACTTTTGTGGTTACACAACAAAGCATTATACTTAAAAAATTGCTGTAAGCATCTCTGATAAACACATAATTTAAGTCATTTAAAGCAGAAAATCATATTTAATTTATTTTATTTATTAAAAATTTGATGCTTCTTTTTATATTTTACAGGAAAGATGATCGCCGATACAAAGAGTCCAATTCATAGATCAAAAAGACTCAAGTTTGAAGAAATTTGGACTTAAAATAAAATTAAAATAAAAGAAAGATGCATCCGATATTATAAAAAATGAAGATACTATGCAAGGAATCCAAAAGGATACAGATGTCATTGTAAAGAAATAAAAGTTTCTTTTTGGTATGTGAAAAGGTGGTTCACGTTGATTTTCTCTGGGCAGTTTCACGTGAAGCTTTGGGCGCGGTTTGAAGTGAAATTCAAAACAAAAGGAAGCTGGCGCGTGAATGTGGGCAGCATGCGTGCGTGAACACGCGGGACGCGGCGTGGACGCGCGGCGTGGACGCGGGATGGGCGCTGACGTGGGTGTGGACGCACGGCAGACAAGTTCAAAATAAGGAAAAAATAATATTTAGAAATATTTTGAAAGATTTGTATTTTTTTAGTCTCACATCGAAAAATCATGTAAAACTCCTCCCTCCTAACACCTATAAAAAGACTTTTGTACTCTCATTGGAGGGGGAGCCCAGAAATTCTTCTAGAGCCTTGCATAGAGGAATAGAAAGGGACTACTTCATGAGCAGCTAGGCTAGCAGTCTTGGGAGTGGAGAAGAAATTTTGTAACGACACAGAGATGGTTTATTGTTCTAAACTTTTCTGTATTTCTTTATATGCAATAAAGATTATGCTTTTTATTTAAATTGTATGAGTTCTTTATTTGCTCCCTATCATATGCTTTTATTTATGCTTTCTTGTTAGATTAATATTAGGAACAACTTTTACTTTTTGGAGACGCATCGTGATCTACGGATACGGGGCGTACCGAGGAAAGAAGAGTTGTGTACCTAGTACTTTCCAGAGACGCGCCGTGATCTACGGGTACGGAGCATGCTGAGGAAAGACAGATATTTTTTTTAAGATTAATCACATCTATTTAGTTAAAAAAGAGATACAACTCTGCTAGTGCAAATTAATTCAAAACTCCCGAGCTCTTTATTTTTTTAATTACCTCAATTTTACGATAATTTATTTTCTAAATCAAAAACAATGCTTCTTTCTTTTACCTTGCAATTTCAACTTAGCCCAAGGTCTCTGAGGATACAATCTCGACTCATCCTACCTACGTAGTGAGTAGAGTTATTTTTGGTGCTATCAACGACTACGCATCAAATTTTGGCACCGTTGCCGGGGATCTTGGCACGGTTGAATTAAAAAATTGAAATTTTTTTTTTTTTAAAAAATTACTTTTCAATTTTTATTTCTCGTTTTAATTTTTTTTCAGTGCTTTCTAGCTAGATAATCTTATTTGCATAATTACAGAATTACCTTGCATAACTAATTTACTACTTAGAAATTTTGCTGCTTAGAATAATTTGCTACTTTTCATAGCCCAGTGATTTATTGCTTTTTAGACTTAATCACTTAAATTTATTTTCTTGCAAAACTAAAAAAAAATTAAAAAAAATATATATAAAAAGATAAAATTATATAAAAAAAAAAACTACTGACATTTCATAACACTTAACTAAAATAGCGTAACCTCAAATATAAAAATTTCTAACTTGATTGGACACCTTGTTTCTTTGCATTGCATCTTCATAATTAATCTTAAGGGCAATAACCCATTAACCAGATAAAGTGGGGATTTGATCACCCTTCCTTGGCCCACAAATCACTCCCTTGCATTTGCATAACCTAGACCTTAATTTAAAATCAACTAGATGTCAGCCCTAGGAATTTCGAGCTCAATAGGATAAGAAAGCTCGAGAGTTGAACCGAGTGCGGATTGGTTAATTGCTCGATGTCTAAGGCAAGTGGTTAAAGAAAGTGGTTTGCAATTGGTTCCGTTGACTGACTTGGCCAACTTAGTTGGTGTCTAAGGAAAGCAACGAGCAGGGAACCTCCCACATCTTACGCTTACCTGGCCGAGTCAGTTAGTCAATCTTGAGCTTGGAGTGCTCAAAGGCGGTCTTGAAAGTTAGGAGCTGTCTAGATCTAAGTTAACCTTAGGATAGAGAGTCTATGATTGTTTAAGTTGATTGCAATTAACATCTAAACATTAACTAATTTCTCCCTTTTCATAGATTTAAGATTCTTAGGTTCTTCTCTTTAGATTTTTTTCATTCTTTTCTCACTTTATTATAAAAATATATATTATTAAAAAAAAAAAAAAATTGTGTTTGCTCTACAGTATAATTGCAAGGTGTATGCTTGGCCGTAGATCGTTACGACCAGAAATCCAACCTTTTGATCCAGAAATAGAAAGAACCCTTAGAGCCAACAGACATAAAAAGATGGACCAAAATCAGGAGAATGATCCACCCAAGCAATTGAAGGAGTACTTTACTCCTTCCACATATACCTACTCTCCATGTATTCAAGTGCCCCCTGTGGAGGCCACTCAATATGAAATTAAGTCCAGTATAATCCAAATGTTACCTTCATTTTATGCACTTAGTAATGAAGACCCTTATAAACATCTTGAAGAATTTCTTGAGATATGCTCAACTGTCAAAATTCACAACTTCTCCGATGATGCTCTTAGGTTGAAATTATTTCCTTTTTCACTTAAGGACAAAGCCAAATACTGGCTACATACTTTGGATTCCATGACTATATCAACCTGGGACTAGCTGCAAGGAGAGTTTCTCAAGAAATATTTTTCCATAGAAAAAACTAATCAAATAAGGAAAGCCATAACTAGTTTTTCCCAATTAGATGGAGAAATGTTTCATGAAACATGGGAGAGATTAAAAGACCTTATTAGAAAATATCCCCACCATGCTGTACCTAAGTGGCAGTTAATCCAATGTTTTTATGATGGGCTCTCTGAAAGACATCGACAAATGGTCGATGCATCATGCGATGGGATATTTATGCTGAAAAGTGAGGATGAGGCATGGCAACTGTTTGAAATTTTAAGTGAAAATTCATTACATCATATGTCTGCCTCTATTAGAGATAAACCCATGTTAAACTCAAAAAGAGGTGGAATATATGAAGTAGGAAATGCCATAGATATCCATCAAAAGGTAAATGAACTGTCCCAAAAATTAGATCGTCTTCTAAACACTGGACAATCCCCGATTCCGCCTAATCCAATCCAAGAAGTTTGTGCATTGTGTGCAAGTCCGAACCATTTTGTTAGTGAATGCCCAACCGCACCCCAATTTCCTGAGTTTGTGCACGAGCAGGTTCAGCAAGTCCAACAAGCTCGCAGACCAGGAAACGATCCATATTTGAACACTTATAACCCCGGCTGGAGAAACCATCCAAATTTTTCCTGGAGACCACAACCAGTGGTTGGTCCTGCCACACCTCGACCTCAATATCAAGACCCAACATATAGGCATGGATCATACCATCAATTTCAAAATGCTCCTCAACCATCTACTACTGGTCACAGCTCAGCTTTTGAGGAAAAAGTTCTGAAAGCACTAGAATGATTAGAAGTTAACACTCAGATCCTTAACTCCCACACACAATCCATTGCTAAGCTAGAGACCCAAATAGGTCAACTAGCGACTGCATTCAGTAGGAGGGAAGAAGAAAAATTACCTAGCCAACCTGAGAGCAACCCAAGAGGACAATTTGTGATTGAGAGTTATAATACCCCAGAAGCTTTTTCTGAACATGCCAAATCAATCATGACTCTGAGAAGTGGGAAGGTCATTGAACACACTAGTAAAACCAATGAGACTGATCCTAAACCTCTAACCGAATCCAAATTACCCAAGAACAAGGAGGACCTGAAAATAGAGAAGGAACCAACTGCACCGGAATCATCTTACTTACCTAAAGCCCCATTTTCGGATGCCCTGAAAGCCCCTATTCCTATAGATAAGAAGGGAGAAAAACTCGATGAGATGTTGGAATTGTTTAAGCAAGTCCAAATTAATCTTTCCTTTCTAGATGCAATCAAACAGGTCCCTGCTTATGCCAAATTTTTGAAGGATTTGTGTATCCAAAAACGTAAATCTAGATCACAAATCTCAAAGAAAGTACGTCTCACTGAACAGGCTAGTTCTGTCATCCAGCATGCCACTCCTCCAAAGCTTAAAGACCCAAAAGCCCCCATCATTTCCTGTGTTATAGGAGATTATCACATTGAAAAAGCTCTTCTAGATTTAGGGGCAAGTGTGAATCTTTTACCTAGTTCGGTGTATGAACTTTTTGGATTCGGAGAACTGAAACCCACATCAGTCACATTATAGTTAGCCGACAGATCAATTAAGGAACCATGTGGAATGCTTGAGGATGTCTTGGTCAAGGTAGATGAGTTTTACTTTCCAGTTGATTTTTTGGTTCTCGATATGGAATTAAGTGGCAACCCCAGACAAATTCCCATTATCTTAGGACGACCCTTCTTAGCTATGCAAATGCATGCATCAATTGTAGGACAGGAGTCATGGACGTATCATTTGGGAATAAGAAACTGAGACTGAATGTGTTTGGTGCTTCCCAAGGACCATCAATGGATACTTGCTTCAAAGTAGATACACTAGAAGATATTATAGAAGATGCAACACCCACAATTCTAGCACCTGAACCCTTAGATACTTACTTGGCTCACTTTGGAGTGTATGACTTTAAGGGATATATGAAAGAAGTTAACATATTGTTGGATACACCACATGATAAAACCACTCCTCCATGGACAATCAAGTATGAGCCATTACCCATCTTTTGTTGGTTTTATTGCATATGACGTCTGGCTGAAGATGTAAAACTTAGCGCTTTTTGGGAGGCAACCCAAATTTCTTCTATTTTGTTTTAACTGATCATCATTTTTTTTAAAGAATAAAGGACCACTCTGTATGGAAGAGTCTGTTAATAAACTTGACATCTGGCTGAAGACATAAAACTTAGCGCTTGTTGGGAGGCAACCCAACGATTTCATATTTTTTTTTACTTTACCGCAGCTGCAGGAATTTAGAGCAAGATCCTATTAATCAATGAAGCTATCGTCAACTTCCAAAGCAAAATTATCCGAGGTGCACTCTCTCCTTTTATTTTCTTTGCTTTCCTACTCCATTGAGGACAATGTAGATTAAGTTGGGGGGGGAGGAAATTAATCAAATCCTCGAGTATGGTCAGAAATAATTAGTTTTGTGGATTCAAATTTTATTAGGCATCCTAATAAATGAATGATTAACGGTCAAGATAATTTTAGAGATACTGAGGAATAAATTATTAAGAAAACCCAATGAATGGTAGGGTTTAAACTAGATCAAATTTTAGGAGTGATTCTACAAACCCTCTTCTTACTGATCTCAATAAAGAATCTGCTTCATGAGAAATTGGGTGGAAAGATCGAGGTATGCAAAAAAAAAAAAAAAAAAAATTCTCCTTAAAAAAAAAATTTCTCCTTAAAAAAAAAATATATATATATATATTGGTTTCCTACTGAGTAACCGGGCCCTTTCGCCTAAGTAAGCATTGTGGTTCGCGTAAAAAGGTAGGCAATATTATATAATAAAAAATATAAATAATAATAATAATAATAATAATATATATATTAAGGAGACTAAATTGCAAGAAGATAATAAACCTCTTTCCCATTAAGTTAGAGGATTTAAAGAGTAAAGTGGGGAGTTGGTGAAAGAAAAGTTCTGAAATTTTTTTAGTTAATACTCAGCCACTAATTGGGTCAAATTGATAATCCAATGAAATATCTCTTTAATGGTCTGACCAAGTATCATCTACCTTTTGGGATGCCTAACCTAATTTTTGATTCAAAATCGAGTCAGTACACAATGCTGATATATCTATTTTACTCGAGGATGAGCAAAATTCAAGTTGGGGGGTGTGATAAACACATAATTTAAGTCATTTAAAGCAGAAAATCATATTTAATTTATTTTATTTATTAAGAATTTGATGCTTCTTTTTATGTTTTACAGGAAAGATGATCGCCGATACAAAGAGTCCAATTTATAGATCAAAAAGACTCAAGTTTGAAGAAATTTGGACTTAAAATAAAATTAAAATAAAAGAAAGACGCATCCGGTATTATAAAAAATGAAGATACTATGCAAGGAATCCAAAAGGATACAGATGTCATTGTAAAGAAACAAAAGTTTCTTTTTGGTATGTGAAAAGGTGGTTCACGTTGATTTTCTCTGGGCGGTTTCACGTGAAGCTTTGGGTGCGGTTTGAAGTGAAATTCAAAACAAAAGGAAGCTGGCGCGTGAATGTGGGCAGCATGCGTGCGTGAACACGCGGGACGCGGTGTGGACGTGCGGCGTGGATGCGGGATAGGCGCTGACGTGGGTGTGGACGCACGGCAGACAAGTTCAAAATAAGAAAAAAATAATATTTAGAAATATTTTGAAGGATTTATATTTTTTTAGTCCCACATCAGAAAATCATGTAAAACTCCTCCCTCCTAACACCTATAAAAAGACTTTTGTACTCTCATTGGAGGGGGAGCCCAGAAATTCTTCTAGAGTCTTGCATAGAGGAATAGAAAGGGACTACTT
Source organism: Elaeis guineensis (assembly GCF_000442705.2). Lineage (NCBI taxonomy): Eukaryota > Viridiplantae > Streptophyta > Magnoliopsida > Arecales > Arecaceae > Elaeis > Elaeis guineensis. The sequence goes on from NC_026002.2 coordinate 87,525,770, forward strand.
CATGAGCAGCTAGGCTAGCAGTCTCGGGAGTGGAGAAAAAATTTTGTAACGACACAGAGATGGTTTATTGTTCTAAACTTTCCTGTATTTCTTTATATGCAATAAAGATTATGCTTTTTATTTAAATTGTCATGAGTTCTTTATTTGCTCCCTATCATATGCTTTTATTTATGCTTTCTTGTTAGATTAATATTAGGAACAACTTTTACTTTTCGAAGATGCGTCGTGATCTACGGATACGGGGCATGCCGAGGAAAGAAGAGTTGTGTACCTAGTATTTTCCGGAGACGCGCCGTGATCTACGGGTACGGAGCGTGCCGAGGAAAGACAGATATTTTTTCTAAGATTAATCACATCTATTTAGTTAAAAAAGAGATACAACTCTGCTAGTGCATATTAATTCAAAACTCCCGAGCTCTTTATTTTTTTAATTACCTCAATTTTACGATAATTTATTTTCTAAATCAAAAACAACGCTTCTTTCTTTTACCTTGCAATTTCAACTTAGCCCAAGGTCTCTGAGGATACGATCTCGACTCATCCTACCTACATAGTGAGTAGAGTTATTTTTGGTGCTATCAACGACTACGCATCAATCTCGATGCGCCAGAACAATATTATGTCAGTTTCCATAATTGGTCTTGTGGTTACACAACAAACCTAATATGGTTCGTGACATAGTAATGTCCTAGCATGAAGGAAGGCCATAATATAGTGAATATAACACCGAGCATCCCAGTCAAGAATTAAATTAATCTAATCAGCCAGGTAAGTGGAAGAGAGGTGGGGGTCCCCCCGTTGCTTTCCTTAGACATCAATAAATTTTGGCTAGGTCAGACAACGGAACCAATTAGAAACCACATTCTCTTTATCAATCATGAACCACTTTCCTAGACACCGATTGATCAATTAGACATCATCGATTGGTTCTGCTATTGGTTAATTACACTACAACTTAATATCATTTTACAGAGAATTTTTCAGGTCTCAATGCTTATTTAATTTCTATATCATAATAAATACATGAATAAAAAAAATTAGCATCATAGTGAACACACTTCAATATGACAAAGTAACATTCCATAATTATATACATCATATTTTAATTATGAAATAATGAATATAATCTCATCATATAGCATCATAGTGAACACAATTCAATATGACAAAGCAACATTCCATAATTATATACATCATATTTTAATTATGAAATAATGAATATGATCTCATCATATAGCATCATAGTGAACACAATTCAATATGACAAAGCAACATTCCATAATTATATACTTCATATTTTAATTATGAAATAATGAATATGATCTCATCATATAGCATCATAGTGAACACAATTCAATATAACAAAGCAACATTTCATAATTATATACATCATATTTTAATTATGAAATAATGAATATGATCTCATCATATAGCATCATAGTGAACACAATTCAATATGACAAAGCAACATTCCATAATTATATACATCATATTTTAATTATGAAATAATGAATATGATCTCATCATATAAATATCATATTAAAACATAAATAATGATCATATCATATTTATAAGATTGCCTTTAAATCATTAACATATCATCATATGATTTAATTCTAACAAGGTTGCTCTGATACCACTGAAAGGTTTTAGTGCAATGGCGGAAGCATGGATTTCAAAAATAATTATTATGAAATCATAAAATTAAAACCTAACTCCAAGATCATCTTATCAGAAATTAAACAATATAATATGCATTAATATCAAATAAAAGATATAGAAACATACCTCTTATCGCTAAACCCTGATTTATGCTTAGTTGCCGGTAGCAATCTGTTTGAGTTTCCACCAGGTGCCCACGTGTTCACCCTCCAACATTGATCCACATGAGGACTCGATCAACTCTCTAGCACTTATTAGAAAATACTCTATAATTAAATTTTGATTTATCAGAATTTAAATGCAATTTGGGCAGAACCTCCTTTCTTGGGTTTGCTGTCACACTGTTGGACCTTTTCTTCCCTTTTTTTCTTGCTCCTTGTCTCCTTAATTTTTATTCCAATTCTCTAAGCCTTTTGGAAGATTTTTTATCCTTTATCAGGACCTTATCTAGGCTAGAGAGAAGGAATAAAAAAAATTAGACAAGCAGAGCCTCTTGTAAGAAAGAAAGAAGATTTTTGAATCTTCGAGACTCCTCGGCGTGCACCCCTATTTATATTGCACGTAAAGGTGCAATCCAAAACATCTCATGCCCTCTTACAAATTATCTCAGGCCTCTTGTCTATTTCTCATGCCCCATAAGTTAAGAAATGCCATGTGTACATCAAAATTGGGTTGAAGAGACGCCTTATTTCAGAAAGACTCTTCGATCTTAACTTACGGTGTTCAGATGAGAAGTCACGAAGCTTCTCTTATTGGCGCCATCAACCCATGCCTTTGGATCTGGAAGAAAGCCCATCCAATGGCCAAGATATATGGTGCCAATTTGAAGAATGGCGCAAGAGATTAATGGGCATGGATAATTTAAAACTTATCTCCCCATTTGAAATTTCAAAGGGGCGCTTCCAAGAGGTGGCGCATGGATTTAATCCTTATCCTTTTCTTAATTCTTCTATGATGAGTTTAATACTCAGAAAGACTCTTAGGCACCTTCTAAGACATCTGAAATACATTCATAGAATAAAGATTACGGAGAAAAATAGGATAGACCTTATCTAAAGGTGGCGCTAACTCCATCCATGCGCCATGTGGCTCATGCGCATGGATTTAAATCCACACACCAAGAGAGAGACTCTTAGGCATGTGGTTCCCTGATTTTTGGCACCAACAACAAGCCCAATTAAAACACTTCAAACTCACTTCAATACCAAATCCAATTTGGCTCAAATTGGTTCTAAATAGCCCAAATCGGAACCCGATTCGAATCTAAATGCTAGGGTTTGCAACATGTGCTAGCATGTTCAACTTGCAAACATGGTTTAATCAAATTAAACCCATGATCAATTTTCTTTGTGTATGATCCATTGGGTTCCACATCTAGCCAGTAGTGAGTCCAGGTGTAATTTAAACTAATTTGGTTAGAACACAATCTAGCCGATTTAGGTCAAATCAAGCTGAACAATTTTGATCAATCAGAACAGCTTTTAATTAATGATCGAATTAAACTCTTTAATTCGATCAAACTCACAAGATATGATTAACGTCTAGCAACGTATCATGTCTACCTGGTAGATATGGAATTTTGATGGAAATACCAAAAATATCCTTCAGTAAAAATTACAGTGCAACTTGATCTTACGATCATCCTGCATCCCAAATATAAGTTTGGGTATGAAAAACTGTCAAACCCAATTTTATATTCATATTTCTCTTGATCAAATAATAATGATTCGATTTATAAAATATTAGAAACCATTTCTAATTTTTTTATAATGCTTTGATCAAAGTCTTTCTGAATCATTATTTGATTGAAGCAGATAGGATGCGATCTCCTCTTACTAGGAGCGATCGTTTCCATATTGACCTACTCACAACCTTCATAAGCAATCCATCATATCCAGAACATCCCGTACATGATTAAATCATGAATGAGTATGATCCAAAATATGGATTCATACTTATAAGGTTCTATGGCAGTCTCAGGTCAAAAGATTTACATGCACAATTCCCACTATAAGAAAAAATCTATTGACATGAAGATAAGACTCCATCAGATATTCTTTAATTGGATCAATTCAGTGAATTCATTCTCTAATGAACACTTACATCCTTATATTAGTGTCATACACAAGTAATTGTGAGATTAATTACCCTCTCTGTCGAGCATACACAGGATGTACCAGTCTTACCGAAAATATTGATCCCCTACTCAATGTTCCATCGACTAGAAATATTTAAAATTAGAGTTTTAAGGTTTTAGGTCTCACTTGGTATGATCTCATCATAACCCTAAAACCATAGCCCTAATTTATGGGGTTCATCAAAATAAGATGCAGCATATGATGAACTAAATGCCTTTATTTATTTAAAACATCAGTACATGAGTTGTTGGGAGATAAAAAATATCCATCTATTTATACATTTTGATTGGCTTATAGGGCATATTCCTTTCAATTTTATCAACATGAAAGACTTGAGTCTTTTCATTCTTGAAATAGCTCTCTATTATTTTCAACATATTCAGCAGCTCAGGCAGACTAATGTTCAGTTTGTTCATATGATAATTAATAATAAACTGAAAAAAAGAGTCAGGAAGAGACTGCAGGATCAAATTCTGGCTCAGTTCATCGTCTATGGCAAAATCTAGCTGTCCTAGATGAGTGATCAAATCAATCATCTTAAGGATATGAGTTTGTACAGAGATGCCTTCAGTCATGCGGATACGGAATAACTACTTTGATATCTCATATCGAGTAGTTCGACTTTGTTCTCCATATAGCTCCTTAAGATTAAGGAGAATAGAGAAAATGTCCATGTCCTCATGCTGTCTCTGGAGCTTGTTGCTCATGAAAGCAAGCATGATACCTTTGACAGTCACACTATCATCTTTTCATATCTTATATGCAGCTCTATCCTCCTAAAAAGCATCTTTCCTAAGAGAATCTAGAGCAGGTGTATCCAAAATGTAGGAGACTTTCTCCTGAGTGAGAATAATTCTCAAGTTCCTTAACCAGTCGATATAGTTAAGTCCAGTCAACTTGTTTGCATCTAGGATACCTCTAAGTGAAAGTGAGGATGTCATGTGTGTAGTTAATTTACAACAATAAGAACATAATATAAACAGATAACTCATGAGGACATACACAATTAGACGAAGATTTTTATCTAATTATGTCTCTCACTATTTTATCGAACTTCATACCCCTCAAATATGAAAATTGAAAAATATTCTAATATTTCTTAGTGGGGCTAAGATCTCTATTCCTCACAAACACCTTGTAGATAGCACAACAAGCATTCATGAGTTCAAAAGTAGGTAACTCTTTACCAATTATACCTTTACAATTCTCAACATCTTTCTTTCTGACCTCTAGATCACATATAGTCTTATGGATAGCACAACAAACTATAGTGTTCTAGTTAAGTTGACCTTTCAATCCATATGGTCATATTTAAACAATACTACCCTTGTGGATAGCACAATAAAGCAACACTATTCAAATATGCCATAAGCATCAATATGTACTTGATCAATGTCATGTCAATTTCTATAGTAAGCCTTATGGATAGCATAACAAGCTCACTAAGATCTTGACATACTCTATCGACCAAATTTGAAGGAAGATCCTTGTAATGTCTGCATCACTTAATCAATCTAAGTTTGAAAATCAACAAGACCAAATTAGTCAGGTAAGTAGGTGGGAGGCTCCCCGTAGCTTTTTTAGACACCAACAGAGTTGGCCAGGCCAGCATACAGATCTAATTAGAAAACCATCATTCATATTTTTTTCAACATCAATTGATCTTAAGAATTGAACTTTTGATTAAAAAGTGAATCTTGATATTACAACTTAATATAATCTTTAAGAGAGACTTTGAACTGATCTCGACACATCCTAACTATAAGCGCATAAAATGTATACTACAAATTATACAAATTTGTATGCTTCAACTATTCATAATAGTAATCATATTATCATGACAAAATATATATATATATATATATATATATATATATATTAGGGTACAATCGAAGTCATAAGATATAACTAACAAATACATATAATATAACAAATCCTAATCTAATTAGGCATGCATAACACCTTTATATCCAATACATCGATTTAAGCATCATGCAACCATGATAATAAAATTTTAAATTATCATAAATTTATAATTTAATAATTAAAATTTAGAATCATGATTCAATAAAAGTCAAAAATAATTTTTGAGTTTGAAGAATCGATGCTAAAAATAATACTACATTTTTTGCAAGATATGAACAAGAACGATTCTATGCTATCAAATTATACTTGTTTGATCGAATCAGACAAGGGTGGCACTGATACCATTGTTGAGTTCTAACCATACAGTAAAAAATAATTTTTAAAATTTTAAAATCATACAAATCAGTAGTTTTATCAAATAAAACTATCGAGTCGGAATCCAAATCCTAGAATCACCTTGCCGATATCGATCAAAACAAAAAACAAGCATGCATAAGGATAGAATTTTATACTTTCACCAAAATAAAAAAGTAACATGTTGGTGTTCTCCATAAGACCCCAAGGTAGAAGTCCTCCAATGGTGATCCACATGAAAGATAGCTAAGGTTCTTTTCAACCAATGTGCTGCCATGACCTTGTCTTCTTAAGAATACTATCGGTTTCGAACTTGCGTCACGATCGCACTAAAGCTCAGTTACTTTCGATCTTACCACCAGAATGACACTAAGAAGATACTCTTCAGATTTCATACAACCTAAGATTTGATTTTTGCCTCTAACATATGGAAAAACTAAATCTTAGGGCACTCAAGCAACACTTGCTGAAAATCTCACCACCCTTGTAGCAACTTTTGCCACTTAATTTTTTTTTTTCCTTAAATTTTTTTAGAATTTTTTTTATATTTGCCACATCTCTTATCTTTAATTTCATCTAAAAATCATAATATGAAGCCATGTAAGGCATCCCCTATAAATAGGGGACCAGGGGATGTCTCATGGGATGAAGGGGCGCCAATCTTTAGCGCTCCAACTTCCCATGCACCAAATAATTTTATCGAGTAAATTTTAATGATCCAATTATTTGAAATAGAATGACTCTTAGTCTTCTATATAACATAAAAAATTTAATAAATTTTGGTGATAAAACATAAGATTTCTAATCGAGAATTTAAGGAAACATGTGTTAGTTAAGAGCCTTCTTTAAAAAGGACTCTTTACTTCACATGCCAAAAAAAGGGGGGAGCGGTATTTATTTTTGTGCATGGGTTCTAGTGGGCATAGAGGACTCCTTCTCCACTTGAAATTGGTCTAAGTTGGATAAAGATCCAATCCAAATTGACCCAATCCTATTAGGTCAAAGCCAACTGGTCTAGGTTAGCTCAAACAATTTGATCTAAACCAATTTGAGAACTTGGGTTAATACAATGTGCTAGCATATCAAATTAACCCATAGAATTTAAATTAAACTCTAATTAAATTAGAGTAAGATTAAATCTCAAAGTATATGACCTATTGGATTCCAAATCTAGCCAGTAGTGGATCAAGACTTTCGACGTAACCGTAATCGATAAGATTAGGTCACCCAAAGAGTCTCAATCAACTTGGACTCTTTCAAATTGACCTCAGAATTAAACTCTTTTAATTTTGATGAATCCACAAGTCAAAATTGACATCTAGCAATGTATCATGACTATTCAAAAGATTAAAATTTTGATAAAAAAATTATCAAAATATCTTTTAGTGGTAAGTTTTTGTGTAATTCAATCTTTCAATCAAACAACATCCCAGATGAGCTGTGGGCATAAAAATATATCAAACCCAATGACTTATCTTTATGTATCTCGATCTGAAGGTGATGATTCAATTGATGATACATTAAAAATTTTTTTCTAATTATTATCCTACTTTGGCCAAAGACTTTCAAAATTATCATCCTATGAGATCACATAAGATATTCGCTCCCTGTATTATGAGTGATTGATCACTCACAACCTTTATGCATACTTTTCTATATCCAGAACACCCCCACACAAGGATCAAAGAATTAAGTTAGGTAGTGAACCAAAGTATGGATGCATGTACACAAGGTAGCATAGTGACCTCAGATCTAAGGATCACATATACAACTCCCACTAGAGAATTATCCATTGACATATAAATAAGACTCTATCTGATATTCTTTCATAGGTCAATTCAGTGAACTCATTCTCTAATGAGCACCCATATCATTGTATTAGTGTCTCCAAATAAGTAGTTATGAGATCAACCACCCTCATTTCTGAGCATACATAGGACATGCCAGTCTTACCAATATCATTGATCTCCGACTCAATGTACCAACAACTAAGAATATTTTAAGTTAGGGCTACTAAGGAATTAGGTCTCACTGGTGTGATCTCATCATGGCCCTAAAACTATTACCTAGACCTGTGGGGTTTATTATAATCTTAAAATAAATAAGATGTAGCATAATAAATCAAAAATACTTTATTTTATTAATAATAAATATCAATTACATGAGTTTAAAAGATAAATTATAATAAACATCCTATCGCATCCCATATGGGATTGGCTTGTAGGACATTGTTCTTTCAAGTCTAATATTCCAAATAGGCATTGGAGGTGCCACACACCTTGTGTCTATTATGTATTGAAATTGTCATTCATCATATGACCATCATGATGTAGCTTCAGATCAATGCTCAGGTTGGCCGAGCCACACTCAAGCTTGGCCATCCATTTGTTGGATGCACTTGGTGTGTCATGTTAATAGTTGGACCTAACCAGGACTTTCAGTGGAGGTGCCACATGAAGGAACCAGATCTAGGGTTTTAGGGTTAGATCTTGAAAAAGAGAGTTAAATCTTGAAACTTTTTCAAGATCATACAGCGGAAGACTAAAATAAATCAAAATTTATTTTCTAAGATCAGAAAATTCCTAGATCTAAGATCCTATTACATGATTATTACATGACATTAAATCAAAAATTAAAATATATAAATATAGCATGAACTACATGTTGATCATATCAACATGTTTCTATACTACATCTAATGTATGTATTAAACAATAGATCAGATCTATTACCTTGCAAGTTAGACGTTCTAACCTTATTGATCTGGGCTTGAGACTGATGTTGCAAGCCACACATGCGTCTGACCTCTAGGAGTCATCCACACGAGCCCACGAATCTCGATCAGAAGTCCTGCTTCAGGAAATCAGCACAGTATGCTAGTACTGCGCTGATCCTTCTTTGATGGTTGATCAGGTGCCTCCTTCTTCTTGATTTGGACTCTTCCAAAGATGAAAAGTAGAAGGAGAAGTTTCAGATCTGAGACGCTCTCAGGAAACTCAAGATGGAAGGAGGAAAGATATGAAAATAAAAACCCTAGAAGAAGACCCTCTTCTTCTTCACGTTTTTCTCTCTAGACACCCAAACTTGCATCTTTTATATCTCCACGACCCAAAAGTATTTCTCTCTTATTTTTGGATGGCACAAAGCTCTCTTATATCTCTATGTCCTCCTAAAATTTCATAAAGAAACTCATCTTATATAGAGAGATATGATAGAGTCCTTGTCTAGGTCAAACACCTAGTCAAGGCTTATCCAAACATGGCAAGTTAAGGGACGCCCAACTTTTGAGCACCTCCTCCATATTTTCATCCATGGATCACAAAAAAAGGGTGCATAATGTATACCCTAAAATCCATAAAAATTACAAAAAAAATTTGGATAAATTCGGTGCAAAATTGAAAGAGTTTTGGATTTCTAAAACTCTATCTCATAGAATTCGAAATCCAAACTTATTCCTTTTAGATTTGATCCAAACCACCTTCCATGTAAGAAAGAAGAGAGGAGACCTTTTGCGAACGTGGGAGAGATCTGGGAGAGGGTTTTTGTCGCACAAAATAAGTGGAGATTGACGTTGAATAAGAGAGAGGGCGTGGAGAAGGTTTATGTGGCGCAAGGTGGAATCCTAGTCCTACTAGGATTCTGTCTCATAACTTGTTTTAATTTGGTTTCCCAAACCAAATCAAATTAAAATTAGATCAATCCAATTAAAATAGGTCTTAACCTAATTAAGAACCTAATTTAATCAGATTAAATTATATTTAAATCTGATTTAATTTTCTAATCAAATTAGAAATTAGATTGACCCAAGTCCTAGTTGAACTAGGACTAGTTTTTCCTTGCACTTGGCTTATCCAATAAACCAATTGGACTTGATCCAATCAAGCCCAAACTAAATCTAATTAAATCATATTTAATTAGACTTAATCTCATCCCATTGGCTTAATCAAATTAAGCCAATTAGCAATCAAATTGCTAATCGATCCTCCTGCAACACTTGCACTGGGTTAAATATCAATCGTATTGATCATCTAACCCTAGAATGATTCTTAATCGTTGATCAACCATCCGATCGGATCATGAACTCTAATGTGTGTGATCTCATAGGTCCGAACCTAAGTCGGTAGCATAGGAATAAATTCCTATACCAATCGAAGTGACCGTCTAGCAATGGTACCCGACGATCGGATAGGTCGAATGTGTAGAACAACATCCTTAGAACCCATGCGGATATAGTTTTCATATAATTCATCCCCTTGACCAAAATGATCATAGGACACCCCAGAGTTTAACTGTCAACTTTGATCAGGTTGTCCACATTATATTTCAAAATATCAAATCCATCTGATGGATTACCCTGGCCAAAGTTTTGCTAAATTGAAATACAGCGACTCATTCTTCTCCAACTCTTGGAGTGGTCAATCCCATCTCGATCACACTCTGACTTCGCAAGTACTTGACTGTGCCCAGAAGCCTTCCATCCCTGAATTAAAAATTCAGTTAGTCCAGTACCAAAACACAGTGAGTTGCTTGCAAGTCACTGAGGTGATCTCAAGTCTAAGGGACACTTATACCTATATCCCATCAGAGACATTCTCGACAGCAGAATGCTCTGAAGTTGGTCACGTTCAATGATGATGTACCCTTACATCTCACCTGTATGCCATACCAGTGTCTCCACACTCTTTGGTTAAGAGGACAACCAACCCATATGGCCTACAGCGATCTATGCTCGATAGAAGCTGTCGTCCTTATTAACAGCCTATCATTTGGTCGTGAACAGTTTTAAGGACTAATCGATAAATCCTCTCTTTATCGAACCTAAATAGTCCTAAGGACTTCATCATAACAACGGAGTTCATTAGAAGATGAAAGCTTATGATGAAAATGCCAAATATATTTTATTTATTAACAAATCAATTACAATACTTGGTTGCTCAACCGTCAACAGCTTGACGATTGGCTTTTTGGGACACATTTCCCAACAACTCCCACTTGTCCTAAAGCCACTCGGCATAGTATCTAATACCCATCTTCGACTTGTGGTTGTCGAACTCCTTTATTGCCAAGGCTTTAGTGAAGGGGTCGGCTAGGTTCTCCTTTCCGTCGATCTTCTGAAGGTCGACGTCACCTCGATCCACGATCTCTCGGATCAGATGGAAGCGGCGCAAGATGTGCTTCGTCCGCTAATGTGCTTTGGGTTCCTTCACCTGAGCTATGGCACTAGTGCTGTCGCAGTAGAGCAGGACTGGACCATCGAGGGAGGGTGCTACTTCGAGCTTGTTGATGAATTTCTTCAGCCACACAGCTTCCTTCGTGGCATCTGATGCTGCGATATACTCCGCTTCACAAATAGAGTCTGCCACAGTATGCTGCTTGGAACTCTTCCAGCAGATGGCTCCACCATTCTGAGTAAAGATATAACCCGACACGCTCCTGCTGTCATCATGGTCAGATTGGAAGCTGGAGTCTGTGAACCCCACAAGTTTCAGATCTGACTCGCCATAAACCAACCATTGGTCCTTAGTATTTCTCAAATACTTAAGGATGGCTTTAACCACTTTTCAGTGATCTTCTCCAGGATCAGATTGGTATCTACTCACTACTCCTAGTGAGTATGCCACATCTGGTCTTGTACATGTCATGGCGTACATGATATATCCCACGGCTGAAGCATATGGGACTCTACTCATACGCTCTCTCTCTTCAGGAGTTGTCGGACAATCCTTCTTAGAGAGAGAAATTCTATGGCCTATCGGTAGATAGCCCTTCTTGGAATTCTCCATGCTGAACCTCTTCAGCACAGTGTCTATGTACATGGACTGGGATAATCCTAGCATCCTTTTAGATCTATCCCTATAGATCTTCATCCCTAGGATGTAGGATGCTTCACCCAAGTCCTTCATGGAGAACTGTGATGACAACCAAACTTTTATTCCCTGTAGTGCGGGGATGTCATTCTCGATTAAGAGAATGTCATCCACGTACAAGACAAGGAATACCACAACTGGACCATTTGCCCATTTATAGATGCAGGGCTCTTCTCCATTCTTAATGAAGCCATACATTTTGATCACCTTATCAAAACGCATATTCCAACTCCGAGAAGCTTGCTTCAGTCCATAAATGGATCTCTGAAGCTTGCACACCTTGGACTCATCTGTGGATGTAAACCCTTCAGGTTGTATCATATACACCTCTTCAGTCAGCTCTCCATTCAGGAAAGCTGTCTTTACATCCATCTGCCAGATCTCATAATCCAGATGGGCAGCTATTGCAAGCATTATCCGAATAGATTTGAGCATTGCCACAGGGGAAAACGTCTCGTCTTAGTCAATACCATAATGTTGACGATACCCCTTGGCAACCAGATGGGCTTTATAGGTCTCCACCTTTCCGTCTGCGCCCCTCTTCCTTTTGAAGACCCATTTACACCCAATGGGTTTAACCCCTTCAGGTGGGTCAACCAATGTCCATACATCGTTGACCTTCATGGACTCCATTTCGGATTTCATGGCTTCAAGCCATTTCTCGGAATCAAGTCTCTGCATAGCATCCATATAGGTGATCGGATCCTCATTATTCTCATCAAGTTTGATGGGATCACCATCCCAGACCAAGAAATCGTAGTATCTGTCTGGCTGACGCGGTACTCTACCGGATCGCCTTAATGGTACAGATATATTGGACTCCGGATCTGATCTAATCATATCCGACTCAGGTTCAGCTATTGGTGTCGGTCCTTCTACCTGTTGAACTTCATCAAGTTCAACCTTAGAGGCAACGGTTCCTTCACCAAGGAACTCCTTTTCTAAAAAGATTGCCTTAAGGCTGACGAACACCTTTTGTTCATCAGCATGGTAGAAAAAATATCCTTTTGTCTCTTTGGGGTACCCTATGAATGAGCATTTGTCAGACCTAGGTCCAAGTTTGTCTGTGACTAATCATTTGACATAGGCCGGGCACCCCCAGACCCTAAGGTGTGAAAGTACTGGCTTACGCCCTGTCCATATCTCATATGGAGTCTTAATTACAGACTTACTTGGAATCCTATTTAATAGATAACAGGCCGATTTGAGTGCATATCCCCAGAAGGATATCGGCAAGCTAGCAAAACCCATCATGGATCAGACCATGTCTAACAGAGTCTGATTCCTCCTTTCAGACACACCATTATGCTGTGGTGTTCCTGGAGGAGTCCATTGGGAGAGAATCCCATTCTCTCCTAGATATGTGAGAAATTCACTAGAAAGATATTCTCCTCCTCGATCAGATCGAAGAGTTTTAATACTCTTTTTCCAGTTTGTTTTTCTACTTCACTTCAGAATCGTTTGAACATTTCAAATGAATCTAACTTATGTTTCATCAGATAGACATATCCATATCGGGATAGGTCATCCATGAAAGCTATGAAGTAGAAATATCCACCTCTAGCACTGGTGCTCATGGGCCCGCATACATCAATATGTACTAGGCCCAAGAGCTCAGTAGCTCTCTCGCCTTTTCCAGTAAAAGGTGACTTGGTCATTTTACCAAGAAGACAGGACTCACAGGTTGGAAGTGATTCACAATCACTAACTTCGAGGATTCCCTCTTGAGTCAACCTGTTTATTCTGTTCTTGTTTATATGACCTAGCCTACAGTGCCATAAGTAGATATCTGACACACTATCTAATCTAGGGTGCTTGCCAATAGAATAAACTCTTATCAGGCTTGATCTTTTTGGTCTGGCTCTACACTGATGTCCCAGCCTGAACTTGCACCTTCTTTACTTTCTTCTTCTTGTTCTTCTTCCCTTTCTCAAAAGGTCGAGAACCAGAAGACGAACCTCCCACTGAGTTCACCGACTCCTTGAGGAGTTGGTGATGCTTCTCAAAGTTCTGAAGCAACCCCAGTAACCCGTGGTAGTTCTCTTCAGGCTTTGTCATTCTATAATGAGTGAGGAATGGGAGATAAGACTTGGGCAACGAGTTCAGTATTGCATCTTTCCCAAGCTGCTCATGCAAGGGAAAGCCGAGCTTACTCAATCATTCCATCAGCTCGATCATGTACAATACATGATCAGTGACTGAGACACCATCTCGCATTTTGGCGTTGAAGATGGCACAACTAGTCTTGTGCCTCTCTACGTCATCGGGTGTGCCAAAGGCATCCTCCAACACTTGAAGCATGTCCTTTGGCTGAGCCATCTCGAATCTGCGACTGAACTCGTCGCTCATGACAGCCAGCATGATACAGCGCACCATGGTCCGATCACTGAGCCACTTCTGGTAAGTGTCTCTGACTGTTCCACGTGCATTGGCAGCTGGCTCCTCAGGTGCAGGATCCATTATCACATATAGGATCCGTTCATGCTCCAGGACTATCTTCAACTTTCGGTACCAGCTACCGAAGTTGGGTCCCACCAACTTATCATTGTCCAACAATGATCGGAGCGATAGGGAAGTGGCCATATTTTCACAAAAGAGAACCATAACCTAATTAGTAATTGATTCATTAAACCTAAAGATTTGAACTTTAATCAAAAGGTTTCTCCCACTATTTTATTCGAATTGGTAGCCTCTACCTCCAACTCGAGGAATTACCCTAATTCCTTAGCGGGTACTAGAATCCACTTAGACTGCACACAAGCCCAACTTTGGTTGGCCAACCCATGTACATCTAAGGATAGGTTCATAACCAATTGTTTCTCTAAACAATTTCTAGTAATTTTAATTTTGCCCCAGAAACCTAATCAGTAGGCTTTGGCCTCCACTGTAAGGATCCAGTTAGGTCCAACCATTAACATGATCATACTTGGTGTATCTAACCAACGAATGATTAAGCCCAACTTTGGTTGGCTCACCTAACCACCATTAGAGAGATACTTCCAAGTCGTCATATGATGAGTGATAATTCTATTAGTCAACAAGCACCAGGCCTTTGGGTCTGCAATGATTATTGAGTTCATGGACTCATTATCAAACACCTTAATGGGAGGCTATGACTCAGTTATCTCCATAACTTTATCATTTTAAGGACCTAATAATTTTAGAGGAGTTAAATAATATAGAGGATGAAGTCAGATGAACCAGCTTATCATGATCCTCCCACTGGCTTCACCAAGTCAGCTTAAGGGAGACCATTAAAAGGGCTGGTCTAGGAGCACCTAAATCAGTCACACTGATTTACCTAGCTGACATGGGTCAGCTCGAATAGTCAAGTGATCCGATCAAAATATAATTTCACCAAGAGGCCAGGTAAGTTCGATCAGTGGGAAGGTCTGCCAAAGCTTGCCTTAGATACCATCAGAAATGGCCAGGTAAGCGGGCTCCCAATTAAAAACCACCGGTCTGGTTTACCTTAGACACCAACTGGTTTAATTAGTTTCGATTAGATCAACCTAACAGTTCGTACTAGACCGCTTAGCCAAAAATCAAGTCCATTTGGTTCTCGTTAAAGACATGGACTTGACCAACTACCACTATTGTAATTGATCTAGAGAATCCTTGACCTAATCTAAGACAATAATTGATTAGATTTAGTCAATTCTCTAATTAAGTCCATCTTTAATCTAACCATAGGTCTAACCTAATTAATGGACCTAATTCCCACTAACCCATTAACCCAATGTGTTATGATTTGTGTCTTAGGTTCTTCAATTCACAATCCTAGAACCTAATCAAACAACTTATTAATTCTTAATTAAGTTTTGGACTGAGGGTTGGGTTCGGCTTTTCAAAAAATAATTTTTATATTTATAAAATAATTTTATAATATGATTCTACCAACCATATTGCATGTTTGATTCATAATCAAGATGCAAGTGAAATAAACATGAAACTACTTTAGATCTAATCTAAACAGGTTCAT
Organism: Elaeis guineensis; assembly: GCF_000442705.2. Lineage (NCBI taxonomy): Eukaryota > Viridiplantae > Streptophyta > Magnoliopsida > Arecales > Arecaceae > Elaeis > Elaeis guineensis. The sequence continues at coordinate 87,541,639 of NC_026002.2, forward strand.
GTAATTGAAACAATTTCAACTTTAAACAATTTCTTTGCACAAAAATTATTAACAAAGAGATTTTATTTTAGATTTAAATATCTTTTAAATCTAATAAATCATAAATTTAATCTAGATCATATCTAATAAATTTATGATTAAAGATAGATCTACACAAACTAGGACAACCTTTGCACTGTAAGGGGTAAACTTTACAGCAGGACAACCTTGCAGTTTGTGATTGATCTAAAATTTTAATTTCAGATTTAATAATCAGATTATAAATTAGATCTAATCTAAAAAATAATCTAAGCATGTATAAATAATCATGTAATAAAGAACCTAGGCTCTGATACCAATTGTAGGAACCAGATCTAGGGTTTCAGGGTTAGATCTTGAAAAAGAGGGTTAGATCTTGAAACTTTTTCAAGATCATACAGTGGAAGACTAAAATAAATCAAAATTTATTTTCTAAGATCAGAAAATTCCTAGATCTAAGATCCTATTACATGATTATTACATGACATTAAATCAAAAATTAAAATATATAAATATAGCATGAACTACATGTTGATCATATCAACATGTTTCTATACTACATCTAATGTATGTATTAAACAATAGATCAGATCTATTACCTTGCAAGTTAGACATTCTAACCTTGTTGATCTGGGCTTGAGGATGATGTTGCAAGCCGCACACACGTCCGACCTCTAGGAGTCTTCCACACGAGCCCAGGAATCTCGATCAGAAGTCCTGCTTCAGGAAATCAGCACAGTATGCTAGTACTGCGCTGATCCTTCTTTGATGGTTGATCAGGTGCCTCCTTCTTCTTGATTTGGACTCTTCCAAAGATGAAAAGTAGAAGGAGAAGTTTCAGATCTGAGACGCTCTCAGGAAACTCAAGATGGAAGGAGGAAAGATATGAAAATAAAAACCCTAGAAGAAGACCCTCTTCTTCTTCACGTTTTTCTCTCTAGACACCCAAACTTGCATCTTTTATATCTCCACGACCCAAAAGTATTTCTCTCTGATTTTTGGATGGCACAAAGGTCTCTCATATTTCTATCTCCCTCTAAAATTTTACAAAGAAACTCATCTTATATAGAGAGATATGATAGAGTCCTTGTCTAAGTCAAACACCTAGTCAAGGCTTATCCAAACATGGCAAGTTAAGGGACGCCCAACTCTTGAGCACCTTCTCCATATTTTCATACATGGATCATAAGAAAAGGGTGCATAATGTATACCCTAAAATCTACAAAAATTCCAAAAAAAATTTGGATAAATTCGGTGCAAAATTGAAAGAGTTTTGGATTTCTAAAACTCTATCTCATAGAATTCGAAATCCAAACTTATTCCTTTTAGATTTGATCCAAACCACCTTCCATGTAAGAAAGAAGAGAGGAGACCTTTTGTGAACGTGGGAGAGATCTGGGAGAGGGCTTTTGTCGCACAAAATAAGTGGAGATTGACGGTGAATAAGAGAGAGGGCGCGGAGAAGGTTTATGTGGCGCAAGGTGGAATCCTAGTCCTACTAGGATTCTGTCTCATAACTTGTTTTAATTTGGTTTCCCAAACCAAATCAAATCAAAATTAGATCAACCTAATTAAAATAGGTCTTAACCCAATTAAGAACCTAATTTAATCAGATTAAATTATATTTAAATCTGATTTAATTTTCTAATCAAATTAGAAATTAAATTGACCCAAGTCCTAGTTGAACTAGGACTAGTTTTTCCTTGCACTTGGCTTATCCAATAAACCAATTGGACTTGATCCAATCAAGCCCAAATCAAATCTAATTAAATCATATTTAATTAGACTTAATCTCATCCCATTGGCTTAATCAAATTAAGCCAATTAGCAATCAAATTGCTAATCGATCCTCCTGCAACACTTGCACTGGGTTAAATATCAATCGTATTGATCATCTAACCCTAGAACGATTCTTAATCGTTGATCAACCATCCGATCGGATCAGGAACTCTAATGTGTGTGACCTCATAGGTCTGAACCTAAGCCGGTAGCATAGGAACAAATTCTTATACCAATCGAAGTGACCGTCTAGCAATGGTACCCGACGATCGGATAGGTCGAATGTGTAGAACAACATCCTTAGAACCCATGCGGATATAATTTTCATATAATTCATCCCCTTGACCAAAATGATCATAGGACACCCCAGAATTTAACTGTCAACTCTGATCAGGTTGTCCACATTGTATTTCAAAATATCAAATCCATCTAATGGATTACCCTGGCCAAGGTTTTGCTAAATTGAAATACAGCGACTCATTCTTCTCCAACTCTTGGAGTGGTCAATCCCATCTCGAACACACTCTGACTTCGCAAGTACTTGACTGTGCCCAGAAGCCTTCCGTCTCTAAATTAGAAATTCAGTTGGTCCAGTACCAAAGCACAGTGAGTTGCTTGCAAGTCACTGAGGTGATCTCAAGTCTAAGGGACACTTATACCTATATCCCATCAGAGACATTCTCGACAGCAGAATGCTCTGGAGTTGGTCACGTTCAATGATGATGTACCCTTACATCTCACCTGTATGCCATACCAGTGTCTCCACACTCTTTGGTTAAGAGGACAACCAACCCATATGGCCTACAGCGACCTATGCTCGATAGAAGCTGTCGTCCTTATTAACAGCCTATCATTTGGTCGTGAACAGTTTTAAGGACTAATCGATAAATCCTCTCTTTATCGAACCTAAATAGTCCTAAGGACTTCATCATAACAACGGAGTTCATTAGAAGATGAAAGCTTATGATGAAAATGCCAAATATATTTTATTTATTAACAAATCAATTACAATACTTGGTTGCTCAACCGTCAACAGCTTGACGATTGGCTTTTTGGGACACATTTCCCAACACCACATGCCTACTGAAGGGATGTCTGGGATAAAATCTAATTGTTAAAAGTTGTTTGGAGAAATAATTGATTATGAACCTACCCATGGATGTACTAGGGTTGGCCGAGCCATACTCAGGTCCGAATGCAGTCTGTGTAGATTCTAGTACCCACTATGAAATTAGTATTGTTGGTGCAAAAATCTGCTTGCGCCGGAGAAGCTGGAGTCAAGGGAGTCGCGGTCGCCGTCGGGACCTGCAAAAGAAGTCTAAACCAGAGGTGGGGTTGCTCTGGTAAGACCCTCCGACGCTCAAGTCAGTTCTCTGCCTCAACAAGAATGGAGCGCTTGAACGGAAATTTTAGCAGAGTTTCTAGGTAAAAACAAGAGCTTATGGAATAACGTATCTGGGGTTCCCCTTTTATAGGCGGAGGGGGCAACAAACTGATGGTGACGCCTGTAACCGTCTGGCAGTGGGCCGCCCATAGTCAGGAAAAGTTTATTGCGGAGAGTAGTGGGGTGGACCCATGGCTATTATCGGGGCGTGCCACGTGGAGTCTGCCACGAGAAGCGGAGCGGCGTCCGTTGTCGCGACCTGCCAGAGGATAGAAGAATCGTGCGGTATCCACCGCAGGAAGTGGAGCAGGACCGTGGCCATTATTACGGCCTGCCAAGGAGTGATAGAGCCGTTTGGAATCCGTCGCAGGAGGTGGAGCAGGGTCGTGGAGTGATGGAGCCGCGTGGAATCTGCCGCAGGGAATGGAGTAGAATCGCGGCTGTTACTGCAGCGCGCCAGGGGGCGAAGGCCTGTCGGCTGGAGTCCGACTGGAGTGTCTGGCGGAGAGAGGTAGTTAGCCATCTATCAAAGAGGAGCTTGGAATCCAGCTTTCGCAGGAGTTCGGATGGAGTCTTCCTTCAGTCACAGTCGGGGGCGGAGCCCGGCTCCCGTAGGAGCCCGAGCGGAGATTGCCAGAAGTTGAAGTTGGTGACGGAGCCCAGCTCCCGTAGGAGTCCGGGTGGAGTCTTCCTGCAGTTAAAGTCAGGTGCGGAGCCCAGCTCCCGTAGGAGTCTGGACGGAGCATACCAGCGGTTGAAGTTGGTGACGGAGCCCGGCTCCTGTAGGAGTCCGAGCGGAGTCCTCCTTGTGGTCGAAGTCATGGACGGAGCCCGACTCCCGTAGGAGTCCAGGCGGTTGAAGTTGGTGACAGAGCCCGACTCCCATAGGAGTCCGGGCAGTTGAAGTTGGTGACGGAGCCCAGCTCCCGTAGGAGTCCGGGCGGAGTCCTCCTTGCGGTCAAAGTCATGGACGGAGCCCGGCTCCCGTAGGAGTCCAGGCGGTTGAAGTTGGTGACAGAGCCCGGCTCCCGTAGGAGTCCGGGCGGTTGAAGTTGGTGATGGAGCCTGGCTCCCGTAGGCGTCCGGGCGGAGTCCTCCTTGCGGTCGAAGTCATGGACGGAGCCCGGCTCCCGTAGGAGTCCGGGCGGAGTCTTCCTGCAGTTAAAGTCAGGTGCGGAGCCCGGCTCCCGTAGGAGTCTGGACGGAGCTTACCAGCGGTTGAAGTTAGTGACGGAGCCCGGCTCCCGTAGGAGTCCGGGCGGAGTCCTCCTTGCGGTCGAAGTCGTGGACGGAGCCCGGCTCTCGTAGGAGTCCGGGTGGAGTCTTCCTGCAGTTGAAGTCAGGTGCGGAGCCCGGCTCCCGTAGGAGTCTGGACGGAGCTTACCAGTGGTTGAAGTTGGTGACGGAGCCTGGCTCCCGTAGGAGTCCGGGCGGTTGAAGTTGGTGACGGAGCCCGGCTCCCGTAGGAGTCCGAGCGGAGTCTTCCTATAGTTGAAGTCGGGGATGGAGCCTGCAAGGGTCAATCCCGCTGAGAACTTCGGCTGTGGGTATTCCATACCCAACACTAGTCCTCCTACTTTCGAGTTTGAATTTCGAATGAAGGAAGTACAGAGAGATTGGCATAGCCAAAGTTGTCCCCTCGAATCCTGCGCACGACCACCCCCAGATATTTTGGCATTAAATGTGCGCGTGTTGGAGTCTTTTCGAATCGGGGCGATACGAAGGGACCCTTCGAAATTTCCACTGGTACACTGGCCCAGGTACGGTGCAATAATAGCCCTGCCAACCATCAGCCGCTTTTAACCGCCTACTGCGGCGAGTGGGACACGTGTCGAGCGCGGGCCGGCCTGGGGGGATTCACGATCATTACGGTACTGGATCTCAGGGTCTATTTAAACCCGTCCTTCCACCTTTAGGGGCCTTATTCCGCTCCTGAGTTCTACCAGTATCTGCCCTTCCTTCGAGAGCCCTGTTTCTGTTGGCGTCTTCTCGGGCCATAGGCGCCCTTCGAGTCATCCCTGTCCTCGCCCCTTTGCATCCCTCTGAGCGAGCTAGGTTAGTCCCAGAACCTTCATCTTTCTTCCCGCCACTTAGGGGCCTTTTCTTTGCCATTTTTTTTTTTTTTTTTTGTATTCCTTTGAGTTAGTCGCCTCTGGCCTCCCGTCCTTTGTCTTGTCCGTCTTCTTCGGGATCTTTAGAGTCTTCATTCGAAGTTATTCGAAATGTCTTCCGGCTCTTCCGCTCCCAGTGATTCCGGGAGTTCTTCCGCCTCAACCCCCCAGGTCCCTCGTTCTGTAGATGAACCCGCATCTGGGGCTGGGCTTCATCCGATTTTTGCATCGGGCGCCATTCCATGCTCCCTGACTCTGGATGAACTCCTTCTGATAAGGGTTCAGTATGGAGTTCCTCCGGAGTATGACCTGGAGCTGCCTGGCCCCTCCGACCGGGCTAGCACTCCCCCACCTGGTTATTTTTGCCTGTATCAGGGGGCATTCCGTGCCGGACTTCGGCTTTCGCTTCCGTCCTTTGTTGTCACCCTCTTTCGCTTCTTAGACATCTCTTTGGCTTCTATTGCTCCGAATTCTTTTAGGTTTTTGATAGGGTTTCTCTCCCTTTGCCATGTAGTCGAGGTCCCACCATCCCTCTCTCTGTTTAGGCACTTCTATACCTTCAAGCGTCATCCTTCGGCGAAGGACTGGTGGTATTTCTCCCCTCAGTTCGGCAAGAAGGGGTTACTGAAAGGTGCCCCCTCTTCAATCCATAACTGGATGGGAAAATACCTCTTCGTCCACTGCCCGACCCTGAGGCTGGGCCTACCCCCTTGGGGCTCTCTGAGGGATTCTATCCGTCGGGCCCCCAGCCTAGGGGAGGATGACCTCCAGGCTGTCCGAAAGCTTCTCACCTATTCCGCCCCTTCCCTTCCCAACCTTCTGAGGGAGCAATTTTTGTTCAACATTGGCCTGAGCCGCCAGGATCCTGCGAGTACTTCATCTTTTCCTTTCTCTTCTTTTTCTCCTGTCCTTCTTCTTTCTCTTTTCTTTCTCTCTTTCTTTTTTTTTTTTTTTTGTGCCACTCCTTTTCATTCTATTACTGATTTTTGATCTCTTTCCTCTTTCTCTTTCTCTTTCTTTTTTTTTTTTTAAGGAATGGATGTCGAAGCAGTACGGATGCTTGCTAGGGGCCTCAAGGCCCACAAAAGAAAGGGTGCCGCGGCCTCCGGATCGGCAAAGAGGGTCAGGACGGAGGAGTCGAGCTTGGCCGCACCCGTCCAGGCGGCTCCAGCGATCGACATTCCCTCAGACGCCGAACCTACGACCCCCCGGGCTTCTTCGAGGAGTCCACCGATTGGGACTCCCATTTTGGGGGTCCGCCCCATGGAGGCGCCCGTAGTCGAGAGGGGGAAGAGAAGGAAGTCGATGGCCCGCAGGGTGAGTAGCCGCCGAGCCACCGCGGATGAGTCCCTCTGTTTCGAAGAGGAACCGGAGAATCCCTTTAACGACAGGGACCTGATCAGGCGGTTGATCGACGGCTGCATCCTGCCCGAAGTCGTCGAGAGGATCAACCACGTCGATCCTGAGCAGTGGGTCTGGGACTCCCTAGGGTCCTTCCTCGAGGTAAACAAATCTTCTTTTAACTGGCTATTCGGCCCTTGTTCTGATCTCCTTATCGCCCTTGCAGATTGGGCACCAGCTCCTTGCCAATATCGAGGCGATGAACCGGGCGAGGAGGGATGCCGTCCAGGTGGAGGAGCGTTGCCGGGCTGAGGTCGCTCGCCTTAAAGAAAAGGCAGCCGAAGTAGTCACCCTCCAAGAGGCCCTGGAAAGAGAGAAAAAAGCCCGAGAGGAGGAGAAGCAGACCTTGGAGGAGACGGTGAGAAAGGTGGAGGCCGAGGTCGCCAACTTGGCTGAGCAGATTTCAGTCCTGGTCTCAAAGGCCAGGGTCCTTGCGGTAGAGGAATTCAAGACCTCCGCAGAGATGAGGGACCTGAATGTCCAATTCGGCCAGGAGGCATTCATCAAAGGGTTCGAGCTCTACCAGGAGAAGGTGGCCAGAAAATTTCCAGAGCTCAACCTCAGCTTCCTGGGTGAGGAGTTTAAAGACGAGGCCGGTCCCTCGTCCGCTGCCACTACTGCCGCAGCCTCCCTTTCAGGGACACCGAGTTCTCCAACCCCTGCCCCTGAGGTCTGAGACCTCCGACCTTGTATTTTTATTTTATCATAATTTTTTTTTCCTTTTTGTCTTCAAGAATCATCCAATCAATAAAGTTGAATTTCTTGTCATGGGTGGCTTCTCCCTCCTTCCTTTCTTCTCTCTGCTTTTCTTTCTGTGACGAGTCGTGTCTTGACGCTTTTGCCTTCCGATGGCAGTGTCCTACAGAAGCACTTCCCCTACCCCTGGGGATTCCGCTGAAGTCGACGATCCAGCGGCTGAAGAAGGAAGTCCTTCACTTGACAAAAAAGTCAAAGAAGATGGAAGGCGAGCTTCGCAGATTGAGAGAGGGTCATTCTGAAGCCATCGCGGAGGCCACCCACTTTCAGAATCTCCACGTGAAGGGGATCATGGAGTATAGCCGGAGGAAGGTGGACTTCACGAAGGAGCTTGAGGAATGCAAGAAGAGTGCCAGCAGCCGAATTTGGGCTCAAGCTACCAAGATTAGCGCTCTCAGGGTGGAACTGTTGGCTGCGATGGAGAAGATCGGCCAGCTGGGAGGAAGTTCGTCCCGGCTCTTGGCTCGGGCCGACGACGATCGGGAGTGGTTGAAGAAGGTCTCCGACCTTCAGCAGCAGCTTCAGGACGCCGAGGTGAGCTACGACATGCATCGGGCTGATTGGCGCAGGCAGGTAGAGGAATATAAAGGGAGACTCAGGGCGGTGACCGATGAAGTCGCCTGTCTTCAGAGGCAGCTGGCTGACAGGGCTCAGCTGACTTCTGCCTGGGATTCCAATGAACTCCAGTCCCTGAGAGGAACCGTCAAAGGGCTTTCTGTCACCCTTGGGGAAAGGATGGCTGAGCTACAGCAATTGAAGATCCAGCTGGCATACGAGCAGCAGGCCGTCACGGATGCGGAATTTGAGGTCCTGAGAAAGAAGCGTCGAGAGGCGGAGACCGAGAGCCAGCGACTTCATCGGGCGCTCCAGGATGCGCTGCTGAAAAGGAGAGAGCTAGAAGAAGAAATTGAGAATCTAAGGCAGTCCTGGATGAGGGGTGGAGCAGATAATTCTAGGTCGGAAGGAGCAGAGCTTTCCTAGGGCTCTTTTTGTCCTTCTATCTTTTTATGTATACATTTTCCCTTTTGTTGTTTTGCTTTTGTTCCTTTGGCCTTCTGGGCTTTGTGGGGTATACTTCGCAAATGAAATGAAAAGAGGATTTTGTGTTTGGCCTTCTGGGCTTTGTGGGGTATACTTCGCAAATGAAATGAAAAGAAGATTTTGTGTTACCTTGCCCGCATATTGTATTAAATTATCGTCTGTCGAACTTTTCTTGTTGTTCGACTTGTCTGACGTTGACGTCGTTGGGGGGTGCCCAGTTGTCGATGCGCTGGTTTGCTTTCCTCGTCGTTCACGACCGTAGGCTCGAGCTTGGTGGTTCGAACTCCACATTACTTCGGAGATATCGCTGTCTTCTTGACCTGTGTCGAGAGCCTTCCTAGAGGCCGGGGGTGTTTGGTAGAAACTTTTCATCTTTGTTGAAACGAGGTTCCTTAGGTCTTTGGTGTGCTTTGTCCTTCATCTATTTCCGACGTTGCTCGTCGCTCTTCCTCTTTAATTTCTCTCCTCTTTTCAGAGTGAGGGCCCCCCCTCACTTTTTGTGGGGTTGCGTAGGAGTGTGAAGGTGCCGCTGAGGGGCTTTTCCCCTTTATCCGATCTTGTCGGGCGGTCGGGCTCCGTCACCGTCAGGGGGAGGTTCTCCTTCTGTTCCCAACGGGGCCGCGGGGGCACATAAGGGCCATTGCAAGGGTCTCTCCCCCCATCCGGTCTAAAAGAATCGGGCCTTCGACTTTGCTCATGTCAGGACGAGGTTCTCCTTCTGTTCCTGACATGACTGTGGGGGCACGTTAGGGCGTTGTAAGGCCTCTCTCCCCATCCGGTCTAAAAGAACCGGGCCTTTGACTTTGCTCATGTCAGGACGAGGTCCTCCTCCTGTTCCTGACATGGCTGTGGGGGCACATTAGGGTGTTGTAAGGCCTCTCCCTCCATCTGGTCTAAAAGAACCGGGCCTTTGACTTTGCTCATGTCAGGACGAGGTCCTCCTCCTGTTCCTGACATGACTGTGGGGGCACATTAGGGCGTTGTAAGGCCTCTCCCCCTATCCGGTCTAAAAGAATCAGGCCTTTGACTTTATTCATGTCAGGACGAGGTTCTCCTCCTATTCCTGACATGGCTGTGGGGGCACATTAGGGCGTTGCAAGGCCTCTCCCCCAATCTGATCTCAAGATAATCGGACTTTCATTTTAGTTATGTTAGGATGAGGTTCTCCTCCCATTCCTAACATAACTTTGCTTTAATTATTTGAAGGGGTTATACCCAGTCATGTCAAATCCATGCCAAATGGGAGGAGCATGCCAAGTCGAAATGAATTTAGATTCAAGGCGAAATCGTAAGCGATACATTTACAGGTTTCCTGGGTTTCATGGTTGTGGGAGGTCTGCTCCTCCTTGAGGCCCTCCGGTGATGGAGTCGATGGTCCCGATTGGAGACCGATCTCTGGGCTGCTCCTCCCTCCTTGGCGGCTCAGGTTGCGGCAGGGCCCTTGGCCGATCTTCTCTACCCTCGGACCGACGTCGGATGAACCTGTCGAGTCGACCTCACCGGATGAGCTCCTCGATCTCATCTCAGAGCTGGATGCATTCCTCCATGTCATGGCCATGGTCGCGGTGGTAGAGACAGAACTTGTTGGGGTTGCACTTCCCGGGGTGTGTGCGCATCCTCTTTGGCCTAGGGAGCTGCTCTCTGACCTCCATCAGTACCTGGATCTTCGAGGCATTGAGGGGGGCATAGTTGTGGAACCTTTCCGATGGAGAGCTCCACTGAACCCCACGATCCGGACTCCTCTGCCTGCGTACCCGAGGTGGGGTGTGAGCACACTTGTGCCCAGGAGGGGATCGAGAACGTGGCCGAGCTTCCCTCAACTTTTTTTTGACTGTGGGCTTACTCGAGTCTCCCGCCTGTCGCTCTCTCGCAGTCTCCTCATCCTTCATTTTGAAGGCTTCTTCCACTCGGGCGTACCCTTCAGCTCGAGCCAACAAATCAGCAAAATCTCTGGGGTACTTCTTCTCCAGGGAGAACAAAAGGTCATTCTTCTGAAGGCCGCCCTTCAGAGCGGCCATTGCGACTGATTGGTCCAAGTTTCGGACCTCCAGTGTCGCGATGTTGAAATGGTTGATGTAGGCCCGAATGGATTCTCCTTCCCTCTGCTTGATATTGATGAGGGACTCCGAACCCTTCCGGGGGCGCCGGCTGCTGACAAAATGGGCCACGAATTGGTGGCTCATCTGATCGAAGAAAAAGATGGTACCCAGCTTTAGAGCCGAGTACCAGTTTCTCACCGCTCCCTTCAAGATGGATGGGAAGGCTCGGCATAGAATGGCGTCGGGAGTGCCATGAAGCAGCATCATCATCCGGAAGGCTTCCAGATGATCAACCAGGTCCGAAGTCCCGTCGTAGCTTTTGAACTGGGGGAGCTTGAAGTTTGGCGGGATCGGTTCCTGCATGATCATTTGAGAAAGGGAGGGTCAGTGCAAATATCTTCACCATAAGCGGGGGGAGCATGATGGAGTTCTTCAATCCGCCGGTTCATCTCTTGGAGTCTCCGGTCTAGGAAATCCTCTCGACTTCGAGTCTCGAGGGTCCTCTGGCAGAATGGAGGCAGGGATCTTCTAGGGGTGGAGTCGTGATCCGATTGAGGGTTCTCCACCCTCGGGTTTGTTTTCCCAGGAAAGATGGGATGGCTGGCCCAAGTGGCCCGCCCCACCACCGGATTCTGGTGTTCCGGCGACACCCTTTCTAGGCGCACTGATGCCTACGGCTGCCGCTCCTGCTGCATAGCCTGCACAGCTTTAGTGAGGCCTCTGACCTGCTGCGCTAGCAGATCAAACTGCTCCGCGCCGACCGCAATCGTCGGAGGAGGAGGAGGAGATTGGAAAACAGGAGGTGAGGCTGGAGCCCGAGATCTGGCCGTGGAGGCCGTGGATCGTCGCGTGGATGCCTTGCGGGGAGGCATCGAGCAAGGATCGAGTGGAGAAAGGAGGAGGGGACGCCAGAAGAAATGCTCGAGGGTGGTCCCGTTGAGCGCTCCTTTAAGAACAAGGATACTGAGAAGACACAGGCCCCTTCCTCTAGCGCCAATCCTATTGGTGCAAAAATCTGCTTGCACCGGAGAAGCTGGAGTCGAGGGAGTCGCGGTCGCCGTCGGAACCTGCAAAAGAAGTCTAAATCGGAGGTGGGGTTGCTCCGGCAAGACCCTCCGACGCTCAAGTCAGTTCTCTACCTCAATAAGAATGGAGCGCTCGAACGAAAATTTTAGCAGAGTTTCTAGGTAAAAATAAGAGCTTATGGAATAACGTATCTAGGGTTCCCCTTTTATAGGCGGAGGGGGCAACAAACTGATGGTGATGCCTGTAACCATCTGGCAGTGGGCCGCCCATAGTCAGGAAAAGTTTGTTGCAGAGAGTAGTGGGGTGGATCTGTGGCTATTACCGGGGTGTGCCACGTGGAGTCTGCCACGAGAAGCGGAGCGACGTCCATTGTCGCGACCTGCCAGAGGATAGAAAAATCGTGCGGTATCCACCGCAGGAAGTGGAGCAGGATCGTGGCCATTATTACGGCCTGCCGAGTGATGGAGCCGTGTGGAATCCATCGCAGGAGGTGGAGCAGGGTCATGGAGTGATGGAGCCGTGTGGAATCTGCCGCAGGGAATGGAGCAAAATCGCAGCTGTTACTGCAGTGCGCCAGGGGGCGAAGGCCTGTCGGCTGGAGTCTGGCTGGAGTGCCTGACGGAGAGAGGTAGTTAGCCATCTGTCCAAGAGGAGCTCGAAATCCAGCTTTCGCAGGAGTTCGGATGGAGTCTTCCTTCAGTCATAGCCGAGGGTGGAGCCCCGCTCCCGTAGGAGCCCAGGCGGAGCTTACCAGCAGTTGAAGTTGGTGATGGAGCCCGGCTCCCTAGGAGTCCGGGTGGAGTCTTCCTGCAGTTAAAGTCAGGTGCGGAGTCCGGCTCCCATAGGAGTCTGGATGGAGCTTACCAGCGGTTGAAGTTGGTGACGGAGTCCGGCTCCCGTAGGAGTCCGGGCGGAGTCCTCCTTGTGGTCGAAGTCGTGGATGGAGCCCGACTCCCGTAGGAGTACGAGCGGTTGAAGTTGGTGATGAAGCCCGGCTCTCGTAGGAGTCCGGGCGGTTGAAGTTGGTGACAGAGCCCGGCTCCCGTAGGAGTCCGGGCGGAGTCCTCCTTGCGATCGAAGTCGTGGACGGAGCCCGGCTCCCGTAGGAGTCCGGGCGGTTGAAGTTGGTGACGGAGCCCGGCTCCCGTAGGAGTCCGGGCGGTTGAAGTTTGTGACAGAGCCCGGCTCCCGTAGGAGTCCGAGCGAAGTCCTCCTTGCGGTCGAAGTCGTGGACGGAGCCCGGCTCCCGTAGGAGTCCGGGCGGAGTCTTCCTGCAGTTAAAGTTAGGTGCGGAGCCCGACTCCCGTAGGAGTCTGGATGGAGCTTACCAGCGGTTGAAGTTGGTGACGGAGCCCGGCTCCTGTAGGAGTCCGGGCGGAGTCCTCCTTGCGGTCGAAGTCGTGGATGGAGCCCGGCTCCCGTAGGAGTCCGGGCAAAGTCTTCCTGCAGTTGAAGTCAGGTGCGAAGCCCGGCTCCCGTAGGAGTCTGGACGGAGCTTACCAGCGGTTGAAGTTGGTGACGGAGCCCGGCTCCCGTAGGAGTCCGGGCGGTTGAAGTTGGTGACGGAGCTCGGCTCCCGTAGGAGTCCGGGCGGAGTCTTCCTGTGGTTGAAGTCGGGGATGGAGCCTGCAAGGGTCAATCCCGCTGAGAACTTCGGCTGTGGGTATTCCATACCCAACAAGTATAATTCCTCGAGTTGGAGGTAGAGGCTACCAATTTATAAAAATAGTGGAAGGACCTTTAGACTTAAGTCCATGTCTTTGAAATTAAAAATAATTTATATACTAATAGGCTAATTTTTTTTTTCACTTATGGCCAACACTCTATCCCTCCATACACTGTTGGACAGTGATAGGCTCATTAGATCCAACTTCAATAGCTGGTATCAAAAGTTGAAGATCGTCTTAGAGCACGAGAAGATTTTGTACGTCCTTACAGATTAGGCACCTAAAAAACCTGCAGCCAATGCTTTTCATGCTGTGAGAGACACTTACATGAAGTGGCTCAATGACTGCATGACTATGCATTGCATGATAAGGGCAGCTATGAACAACGAACTTAGTCGTAAGCTCGAGATTGCGTAGCCAGAGGAGATCATTCAAATATTGAATAAGTCTTTCGACACCCCAGAGAATGTGGAGAGACACAAAACCTCTTACGCAATGTTTAATCCCTATATGCAAGAAGGGGCTTCAGTCATCGATCATGTATTGTACATGATTGAGCAGATTGAATGCCTTAGCAAACTTGGCTTTCTGTTGTATGAACATTTAGGCAAGGATGCTATCCTCAATTCGCTACTGAAATCTTACCTATCCTTTCTCAGTCATTATAGAATGATGAAGCCTATAGTAAACTACTATGACTTGCTAGGGTTACTACAGACTTTTGAGAAGGACCACCAGCTTCACAAGGAGTCAGTGAATTTAGTGGAAGGTTCATCTGCAGGACGTCAATCCTCTAGGAGAAGAAAGAAGAAAAATGTGCAAAAATCCTGTGCCATCGATCCCAAGCAAAGCAAATCATCAAAAATTGATAAGAGCCAGACATAGTGCTTCTTCTGTAAGAAACTGGGTTATTGAAAAAAAAATTGTCCTACTTATATAGCCACCCTTGACCCAAACAGGCCTAAAAATAAGAGAAAGAAGCAATCAGTTGCTTCACAAGATACTTATATGATAACTCATAATTTTTCTATTTGTAATACTACTATCTGGGTATTGAATACTGAAAGTCCTATTAATATATATAATTCATTGCAGGGACTACAGGTAAGTAGGAAGTTTCGAGAGGATGAGTGATTCCTTAATGTTGGAGATAAAAGTCTTGTTTTAGTTCTGACCTTAAAAATCTAACAGCTTGTCTTTGAGTCCAGTAGTGTCATGTTAGATGATTATCATTATTGGCTCTCTTTTTTGATGAATGTCATCTCTGTAGGTTTTTTGGTCAAACTTGGTTACAAATTTATAATAAAGGAAGATTTTTGTGATATCATTGTGAATAATACTGTAATTATGCATGGATAATTAAAATATGGTATATACATAATATCACAGCCTGTTAATGTAATGTACACAATCAGTAAACATTCTAAATTAGATAATGTCAGTGAATTCTATCTTTGGCATTATAGGCTTGGTCATGTGCACAAGAGTAGGATTAACAGGTTAATCAAGGAACGTATCCTTGAGATAGATGATTGTAAATTATTGCCTACCTGCGAGTCCTGTCTACTTAGTAAGATGACCAAGTTATCTTTTACGAGAAAAGGTAAAAGAGCCAGTGATGTCCTAGGTCTAATACATACTAATGTATGCAGACCTATGAATATAAGTGTCAGAAGAGGATACTACTATTTCATTATGTTTACAGATGACCTATTGAGGTATGGGTATGTCTATCTTATGAAGCATAAGTCAGAATCATTTAAAATGTTCAAACGATTCCTTGCTGAAGTAGAAAAACAAACTAAAAAGAGTATTAAGATCCTTCAGTCAGACTAAGGAGGTGAATACCTCACCAGTAAGTTTCTAACATATCTAGAAAAGAATGGGATTCTCTCACAGTGGATCCCTCTTGGAACACCACAATATAATGGGGTGTCAGAGAGGAGGAATCAAATATTATTAGATATGGTCTGATCCATGATGGGCTTTACGAGTCTGTCAATCTCCTTCTAGAGATATGCTCTAGAAATTGCCTGCTATATTTTGAATAAGGTGCTCAGCAAGTCTGTCGATAAAACTTCATATAAGATATAGACTGGGCATAATCCGATGCTCTCACACCTTAAGATCTGGGGGTGTCCAGCTTATGTCAAGTATTTAAAGATAGATAAGCTTGGACCGAAGTCCAATAGATGCTTGTTTATAGGGTACCCAAAGAAAACTAAAGGATACTACTTCTACCTCGTTGCAGAGCAAAAGGTGTTTCTCAGCAGTCGGGCAGTCTTTTTCGAAAAAAAGTTTCTTGGTGAAAGAACTAATGCCTGTAAAATTGAACTTAATGAAGTTCATAAGGTGGAAGGACCAACATACACAGAATTAGATTTATTTGGTGAATCAAATCTGGAGCCAGTAGAGGCACCATTAAGAAGATCCGGTAGAGTACCACATTAGTTGGACAGATACTACTATTTTTTAGTTCAAGACGGTGATCCCATCAAACTTGATGAGAATGATGAGGATCCGATCACTTATATGGAGGCCATGCAAAGATCTGACTCCTAGAAATAGCTTGACGCCATGAAGTTCGAGATGGAGTCCATGGAGATCAATGGTGTATGGACACTAGTTGATCCACCCGAAGAGATAAAACCCATAGGGTATAAATAGATTTTTAAGAGAAAAAAAAGAGCGGATGGGAAGATAGAGACCTATAAAGCCCTTCTAATTGCCAAGAGATATCGTCAGCATTATAGTAGACTATGATGAGATGTTCTCTCCTGTGGCGATGCTCAAGTCTATCCGGATTATGCTTGCTATCGCTGCACACTTAGATTATGAGATCTGATAAATGAATATCAAAATCACTTTCCTCAACATAGAGCTGGAAGAAGAGGTGTATATGATATAACCTGAAGGGTTTACATCCATAGATGAGTCGAAAGTGTGCAAGCTGAAAAGGTCTATTTATGGACTTAAGCAGGCATTTAGGAGTTGGAACATACGTTTTGATAAGGTGATCAAAATGTATGGCTTCATTAGGAACGGAGAAGAGCCTTGCAACTACTAGTGGGCTTTCGATCTATAGTCATATTTTTTATGCTGTATATGGATGACATACTGTTACTAAAAAATGACATCCCAACTTTGCAGAGTGTGAAGCTGTGATTATCATCACAGTTCTTCATAAAGGACTTGGGAAAAGCATCCTGCATCTTTGGGATGAAGATCTATAGGGATAGATCTAAAAGGTTGCTTGGATTGTCCCAATCCACGTACATCGATATCTTGTTGAAGCATTTCAATATTGATAATTTCAAGAAAGGCTAACTTTCAATAGGCCATGGGATTATTCTTTCTAAGAAGGATTGTTCGACAACTCCTGAGGAGAGAGAGTGCATGAGTAGAATACCATATGCTATCATGTACGCTATAATATGTATGAGGTTGGATGTGGCCTATTCATTAGGGATAGTGAGTAGGTACCAATCTGATCCAAATGAGAAGCATTGAAAGATTACGAAAGCAATTCTTAAGTATTTGAGAAATACTAAAGACCAATAGCTTATCTATGAAGACACTAACTTGAAACTTATGGGATATACTGATTTCAATTTTCTGTCAGATTGTGATGATAGCAGAAGCATGTCGGGCTACGTATTTACTCTGAATGGAAGAGCTGTTTGCTAGAAGAGTTTCAAGTAACATACTATGGCCGATTCTGCATGCGAAGCAAAATACATTGCTGCATCAGATGCTGTAAAGGAGGCGGTGTGGTTGCGGAAGTTCATCAGCAAGCTGGGAGTTATACTTTCCATTGATGGTCCTGTCCTGCTGTACTGTGACAGCTCCAATGCCATAGCTCAGGCAAAAGAACCTAAATCACACCAAGTATGTTCTGCGCTGCTATCACCTGATTTGAGAGATCGTGAACCGAGGTAACATCGAGCTTCAGAAGATCGACGGAAAGGAGAACCTAGCCAACTCCTTCACTAAAGCCCTCGAGATCAAAGAGTTCGATGATTTCAAATGGTAGATGAGTATAAGATACTGCCCCGATTGGCTTTAGTTTAAGTGAGAGTTGTTGAAAATTATATCCTAAAATTAATCGTGTGACGATTGAGTTCATCCTTATATGTGAATTATTGATTATTGAATAAAAATTATTCTAATATTTTTTTATCATAAAGTTATATTTTTCTTGAACTCTTGTGCAGTGATGAAATTCTTAGAACTATACTAGTGTACGATAAAGAGAAAATTTATCGTATAGTTTTTAAATATGTTCGTGATCAAATGATACATCATTATAGGATGATGATGTTTATCGAGTAGAGGTCATTATGTACCATATAGGTTGGTTATCTTCTTAACCAAAGAGTATGGTGACTCTGGTATGACATATAGGTGAGATGTAGGAGTACATCATCACTGAATAAGTGACTCACCTACTGAGTATTTTACTATCAAGATCTGCTCACGAAACACATGGGTAAAAGTATCCTTCAGACCTGAGATTATCATAGTGACTTGCAAGCAACTCACGATGCTTTGGTGTCAGACTATCTGGATTTCTAATGCAGTGAAAGAAGGCTACTGGGTACAGTCAAGTACTTACGAAGTCTGTATGTGGATCAAGATGAAATTGATCCCTCTGAATTATTAGAGTTGATATATCACTATATTTCAATTTAGCAAAGCCTTGGCCAAAGTTATCCATGAGATGGATTTGAAAGGTTGAAATATAATATGGATGAAGTAATCTTGGTTGACAGTTAACCTGAGACCATCCTAGAGCATCCAAGGTCAAAAAGATGAATTATATGGTAACCATATGTATGGGTTCTGAAATATTTCTTTACAATAATTTGACTTATCTGAATATTAAAAATTATTACTAGATGATATCTCGATTAGTGTAGGAATTGGTTCCTGTGCTATCAACATATTGTTTGAACCTATGAAGTCATGCACACAAGTCAGACAAAGTAGGAAGGAATTGATCTATGTTTATATGTCCAATTTGAAAGTACTTGACTTGATTGAATATATAAACTAACTTAATTGAGAATTAAATTATGGATCAAATGAGATTGAAGAGTTGACTATGTCTAGCTAGTACTACACATGAGGTTCAGATTCGATCTCGTGGATAAACAGTTTTTGATCTATGATCTATGGAGCATATGAAAGATTAAATTTAAATACTAATTAATTTTAGATTAGATCTAAATTAATTATCCTTAATTAGATCAAAAATCTAAATTAAACTTGGTACAAAAGTCTTAAAGAGTTTAGAATTGACAGTCTTTCAAAATTATATCAAACCAGCTTCAAATTGGATTTGAATCGGATCCATTTTGATGAGATATGAGAATTCCCACTTGCATTGAGATTTTTCTCTCATGTGGATTGACCAACACCTAGAATGGTGCTGGTTTGGGGTATCCCATGTGGGTGAGAGAGTGGGTGCAAATTGATTGTCATATGTGATGGCAATTCTATCTCATATAGGAATCCTTCTTCCATGAGTATTGGACTGATTCAAATCAGATTTGAGTTAGGACTCCTATACTTATTAGGTCATGAGAATCATCTATAAATAGAGAGAGTCTCTATCTATGAATACATAGCAAATAGCAAATAAATCAGATTGAGAGAAGAGAAAGAGAGAGAGAGGCGTGAGAAGAGAGAGAGGTCCCTTCTTCTCCTTGGCCCTCTCCCCTTGTTGCCACCCCTCTTTCCTTGAGCGTGGATCCATCTTGGGTGTCCTACCTACTGGTCTGAGGTGTCACACCAACATATCTCCTTCCTCATTTGATTGGGTTGTGAAGGTAACTGGATTGGAGTTCATTCTGCTTTCCTGCGGTATCTGATGTGCATGCGAAGTAGAGGGTCTGCACATCCAGACCTCCGCGAAGGTCTATGTCAGATTAATTAAGATTTAATTTTTGATTCTACTACTAATTAGGTAAAAATTTAATCCTTAATTATGTAGATGAATAAAAAAATTTTCAGATATAACCTGGGCCTTTCGAAGAGAAACAGTTTTCTTTTTCTTCACTACTATGGTTTGCTAGGATTACTGTAGAATTTTGAGAAGGATCACCAGCTCCAGAAGAAGCCGATGAATTTAATGAGAGGTTCATTAATAGGTCATTGATCCTCTAGGAGAGGAAAGGAGAAGAAGGTGCAGAAATCTCGTGCCACCGATTCTAAGCAGAGGAAAATGTCAAAAGTTGACAAGAGTCAGATAGGATACTTTTTTTGTAAGAAACTGGATCATTGGAAGATGAATTATCCTACTTACATAGCCACCCTTGACCCAAACAGGCCTAAAAATAAGAGAAAGAAGCAAACGATTGCTTCACAAAGTATTTATATGATAACTTCTTGTAATTTCTCTATTTGTGATACTACTACTTGGGTATTAGATACTGAAAGTCCAATTAATATATGCAATTCATTACAGGGACTACAGGTAAGTAAGAAGTTTTGAGAGGTTCTTAAATATTAAAGATGGAAGCCTTGTTTCAGTTTTGACTTTGAAAACTTTACAGCTTGTCTTCGAGTCTAGTAGTGTCATGTTAAATGATTGTCATTATTGTCTCTCTTTTTTGATGAATGTCATCTTTGTAGGTTTTTTGGCCAAACTTGATTTCAAGTTTATAATAAAGGATGATTTTTGTGATATCATTATGAATAATACTGCAACTATACATGGACAATTAAAATATAGCATATACATAATATCATGGCCTGTTGGTGTAACATACACAGTCAGTAAATGCCCTAAATTAGATAATGTTAGTAAATCTTATCTTTGGTATTGTAGGCTTGGTCATGTGAACAAGAGTAGGATTGACAGGTTGGTCAAGAAACATATCATTGAAATAGATGATTGTGAATCATTACCATCTTGCAAATTCTGTCTCCTTGGTAAGATGACTATGTTATTTTTTAAGGAAAAAGGTGAAAGAGCCAACGATGTTGTAGGTCTAATATATACTGATGAAGGGAAGAAAATTATTTCTCTTCGGATAGTCCAGGTTGTATCTAAAATTTTTTTATTAATCTATATAATTAAGAATTAAATTCTTACCTAAAAAGTAGTAGAACTAGAGATCAAATCTTCAAAAATCTGAAACAAACCTTTATGGAGGCCTGGATGTACAGACCCTCTACTTTGCATGCGCGTAAAATGCTGCAGAAAAATGGGATGAACTCTGATCAAATCACCTTTGTAATCCAATCAAATGAGAGAGGAGAGGTGTTGGTGTGATGCCTCACACCAGCAAAGAGGATGCCCAAGATGGGTCTCATGGCAAAAAGAGGTGGGCGGCAACGATGGGGAGACTCCAAGGAAGGAAGAAAGAAAGAAGCTCTCTCTTCTCACACCTCTCTCTCTTTCTCTCTTCTCTCAGTCTGATTTCTTTCTTATTTTTTCTATGCATCCATAGATAGAGATCCTCTCTATTTATAGATAATTTTTATGATCCAATAAGTATAGGACTCCTAACTCAAACATATTTTGAATCAGTCTAATACTCATAAAAGAAGAACTCCTACATGAGATACAATTGCCATCATATATAACAACCATATTGCACCCATTCCCACACCCACATAGGATGCCCACAACCAGCAAGATTCTAAGTGCTGGTCGACCCATAAGAGAGAAGAATCTTAATGCAAGTAGGATTCTTAATATCTCATTCAAAATGGATCTGATTCGAATCTAATTCGAAGCTGGTTCAAAATAATTTTGAAAGGCTGTCAATCCCAAACTCTTTAGAATTTTTGTACCAAGTCTAACTTAGATTTTTGAATCTAATTAAATTTAATTAATTAAAATCTAATCTAAAATTAATCAATACTTAAATTCAATCTCTCATATACTCCATGGATCATAGATCAGAAACTGTTCATCCTCGGGATCAAATCTAAACCTCATATGTAGTGCTAGCTAGACATAATCAACTCTTCAATCCTATTTGATCCATAACTTAATTCTCAATCAAGATAGCTTATATATTCAATCAAGTCAAGTACTTTCAAATTAGACATACAAATATAGGCCAATACTTTTCTATTTTGTCTGACTTGTGTGCGTGACTCCATAGGTTCAAACACTAAATTGATAGCATAGGTATCAATTTCTGCACTAATCAAGATACCATCTAGCAATGATTTCTGATATCCAGATATGTTAAATTATCATAAAAAAATATTTTAGAATCCATGCATATGGTTACCGTATAATTCATCTTTTTGATCCTGAATGCTCTAGGATGGTCTCAGGTTAACTATCAATCGAGATTACTTCATCCACACTGTATTTCAACCTTTTAAATTCATCTCATAGATTATCCTGGTCAAAAATTTATTAAATTAAAATATAGTGATATATCCACTCCTATAATCCGAAGGAGTCAATCCCATCTTGATCCACACACAAACTTTTCAAATATTTGACGGTACCTATTAGCCTTCTGTCACTGTATTAAAAATTTAGATAGTCTGACATCAAAGCACAATGAGTTGCTTGCAAGTCACTATGGTGATCTCAAGACTAAAGAACACTTATACCTATGTGCTTCTCGAGTAGCTCTTGATAGCAGAATGCTCAGTAAGTGAGTCACTTATTCAGTGATGATGTACTCTTACATCTCACCTGTATGCCATATCAATATCACCACACTCCTTGATTAAGAGGACAACCAACCCATATGGTACACAACAACCTCCACTCGATAAACGTCATCATCCTATAATGACATATCATTTGATCATGAATATGTTTAAGAACTATACGATAAATCTTCTCTTTATCGTACACTAACATAATTCTAAAGACTTCATCACAACACAAGAGTTCAAGAAAGATGTATCTTTGTGATGAAAAATATTAAAATAATTTTTATTTATTTATCAATAATTTATATATAAAGAGAAACTCAATCATAATATGATTGATTTTAGGACACAATTCCTGACAACTAATATATGTGGACCTATGAACATAAATGCCAGAAGAGGATACTACTACTTCATTATATTTACAGATGATCTATCGAGGTGTGGGTATGTCTATCTTATGAAGCATAAGTCAGAATCATTTGAAATATTCAAATGATTTCATATTGAAGTAGAGAAACAGACTGAAAAGAATATTAAGACCCTTCAGTCAGATCAAGAAAGTGAATACCTCATCAGTGACTTCCTGACATATCTAGAAGAGAATGAGATTCTCTCATAATGGACTCCTTCTGGAACACCAGAACATAATGGGATGTCTGAAAGGAGGAATCGAATCTTGTTAAACATGATTTGATCCATGATGGGCTTTGCGAATCTGTCAATCTCTTTTTGGGAATATGCTCTAAAAATTATCTCCTATATTTTGAATAAGATATCGAGTAAGTCTGTCGATAAAACTCCATATGAGATATGGATTGGGCGTAAGCTAATACTCTCACACCTTAGCATCTGGGGGTATCCAACATATGTCAAGCATTTAAAGACAGATAAGCTTAGACCTAAGTTCGATACATACTTGTTCGTAAGGTACTCGAAGAAAACTAAAGGATCCTACTTCTACCTCACTGCAAAGTAAAAGGTATTTGTCAGCAGTAGAACAGTCTTTTTGAAAAAAGAGTTTCTTGGAGAAAGAGCTAATGTCTATAAAATTGAACTTGATGAAGTTCAAGAAGTGAAAGAACCGACACACAGAATTGGATTTGATTGGAGAATCAAATCCAGAGCCAGTAGAGATGCCATTAAGGAGATTCGGTAGAATACCACATCAATCAGATAGATACTGTGATTTTTTTGATCCAAGATGGTGACCCATCGAACTTGATGAGAACGATGAAGATCTAATCACCTATATGAAAGCTATGCAAAGGTCTGACTCTCAGAAATGGCCTAAGGCCATGAAGTCTGAGATAGAGTCCATAAAGATCAATAGTGTATGGACACTTGTTGATCTGCATAAAGAGATAAAATCTATAGGATGTAAATAGATTTTCAAAAAAAAATGAGGAGCGGACGAGAAAGTAGAGACCTATAAAGTCTATCTAGATTTCAAGGATTACCATCAGCATTATGGTATTGACTATTACGAGACATTCTCTCCTATAGCAATGCTCAAGTCCATCCAGATTATGCTTACTGTTACTGCATACTTAGATTATGAGATCTAAAAAATGGATGTCAAAACTGCTTTTCTTAACAAAGAGCTAGAAAAAGAGGTATATATGATACAGCCTGAAGGGTTCACATCTACAAACAAGTCTAAGGTGTGCAAGCTGAATAGGTCTATTTATAGACTTAAGCGGGCATCTAAGAGTTGGAACTTGCATTTTGATAAGATGATCAAAATGTATGATTTCATTGAGAATAGAGAAGAGCCTTGCATCTATAAGTGAGTTATCAATTTTGTAATCATCTTCCTTATACTGTATGTAGATGACATACTGTTACTAGAAAATAACATCCCAATTTAGTAGAGTGTGAAGCTGTGGTTATCATCATAGTTCTTCATGAAGGACTTGAGAGAAGCATCCTACATCTTAAGAATGAAGATCTATAGGAATAGATCTAGAAGGTTATGGAATTACTCTCTCTAAGAAAGATTATTCAACAATCTTTGAGAAGAGAGAGCGTATGAGTAGAATACCATATACTTCGATAGTGAGATCTATCATATACGTCATGACATGTATGAGACCAAATGTGGCCTATTCACTAGGGATAGTGAGTAAGTACCAGTTTGATCCAGATGAGAATTATTAGAAGATTGCAAAAGAAATCCTTAAGTATTTAAGAAATACTAAAGACCAATAGCTTATCTATGGAGATACTGATCTGAAACTTATGGGATATACTGATTTCAGTTTTCAGTTAGATTGTGATGACAGTAAAAGCGTATCGGGCTATATTTTAATCTTGAATGGAGGAGTTATTTGCTGAAAGAGTTCCAAGCAACATACTATAGCCAATTCTATATGCGAAGCGAAATACAATACTGCATCGGATGCTGCAAAGGAGGTAGTGTGGTTGTGAAAATTCATCACCAAGCTAGAAGTAATACCTTCTATTGATGGTCCTATCCTGCTGTACTGTGACAGCTCCAGTGCCATAACTCAGACGAAAGAACCAAAGTCACACCAGTACACCAAGCATATTCTATTGAAAAATATGTCTCAAAGCCAATCTTCAGTCTGTTGATAGTTATGCAATTTGATGTAATTGTATATGAATTAATAAAATATTTATTTGATAATTTTTATCATAAGCTTGTACATTTTCTATATTGAACTTCTGTGTTATGATGAAAGTTCTTAGGACTATTTTAAATCGATAAAGAAAAATTTATCATTTAGTCTTTAAATGAATTCATGATCAAATGATATGCTATTGCTAAGACGATAGATATATCAAATGTAGATCGTTGTGTGCCATATAGATTGGTTGTTCTCTTAACCAAGGAGCGTAGAGATACTAGTATGGCATGCAAGTAAAATGTAGGAGTACTTTCACTGAATGTGACCAACTTCAGAGTACTCTGCTATCAAGAGTCACTCCGAAGGAATATAAGTATAAGTATCTCTCTGATCTGAGATCACCACGGTGACTTACAAGCAACTCAGTGTGCTTTAGTGCCGGACTACCTGAATTTTTAATTCAAGATCGAAAAGTTTCTGAGCACAATCAAGTACTAGTGAAGTCAGTGCATGAGTCAAGATAGAATTGACCACTCCAAGAGATTGGAGAGAATACTTTATGTTTCAATTTAGTAAGACCTTGACCAGGGCAATTCTTGTAAGGAGTCACAGAATTTATTAGGTTCAGATACATAATGGATGTACCATTAAGAGTTAACAGTTTAAACTCTAAGTCATCCTAGCATCAAATGTCAAAGGGATGAATTATATGGTAACTATATTCAAATAGGTTCTTGAGTGTTGCTTTGCATACATTCGACCTATTTGGATATCAAGTACTACTGTTAGATGGTTACTCCGATTGGTACAAAAATTAATTTCTATGCTACTGACTTAGGTTCAAACCTATGGGGTCACACACATTAGAAGTTTCTCTCCAATCACATGGCTAATCTGAAGAGTCCCACTGGACGAAAACTCTGCTGAAGAGTCCTACTAGACAGAGACTCTATAAAAGAGTCCCACTAGACTTAGACTCTGTTATTAATGGAGGATTAATTAATAATTAGATCACTAATTATCTCAATTTGATTGAGCATTAAAGTCTGGATGAAGTCTAATTAAATTTAATTCAATCAAGTCAAGTCTAATTAGGTTATGAGATGACCTAATCGGTAAGGAAGAAATGATTTTGATTTGATCGGATCTATGGCTCAATTAATTTATTAATTTGATTAAGTTTAATTAAGATTATAGGAGCCTAATTAGATAAGATTCATCATATTTTATTTGGATCTAATTGGATTGGGTTTGAAAGAAATCCAATTGGTTAAACCTTAGAGTCCCAAAAGAATAGGACTCTATCCCTTGCGCAACCTAAATTGTATTATACCTTTTCTCACCGTACAAAATTAGTTTGTATGTAAGAAAATCAAAAAATAATCTTTTTCTTGTCATCAATTAAGGATAGAAATTGGTTGATTTTGATTTGAATTCAAATTAATTTAAATTTCAACTTAAAACCTTATCCATATCCTTCCACACGTTGGCTGCTTTTAAAGTGGTCTATTGTGTATGACAAAAGGAGGTCTTTCTAATAAATTTTTATGCCTAATTTTCTTTGGTAAGTCCCTCTTTATGTTAGATAAGGGTGAGAAAAATTTGAAGTCAAATTAGAATTCAAAAAAATTTTAATTGCAACAAACTCCAGCCCTTATCCTATTTTATCATGGTTGTGCGACAACCATAATTAGGCCATAATTTTGTGTGCCAAATGATGGAAACTTTTCACCGTGAGAAACCAGAGAGAAAGAGGGTCAAAAACACTATTTTAGAATATGAGGATTTGGTGGTTTTTCTTTCTTCTTGGCATGAACAAAAGAGGAGACCGTTCTCCTCTTGGGTGAGAAAAAAATCAAAGAGAAAAGAGTCTTCATCTAATTTTTCTCCACCATCCAGCATCCTCCTCTAATATATCTTTGATATCAAAAAAGTTTGAGATGATCAAAGAAGGAGATCAAGTCAGATCTGCCATCAGAAGCCGACTGCACGAGCTAGCATTCTCGTAGAGGGCTGATCGATTCGAGGGGCTTCGTGTGGACCATTCGTAGAGGTCGGATGCTTATGCGGCTGTGAGTAACTAGAGAGGACTTCTAGATCTATATTTTTAATTATGAAGTTTGACTACCCATGCTCAGGTATTGAGTTTGGACTTTAGAAGTGGTAGATTAGATCTATTACTAAATGCTATCTTTTGAGTTCACATGCTTATCATTTTAGATTTAGATTTTTATGTATGTAAATTTATATTATAGATCTATTTGTAAAAGTTTTAAGATTAAATTTTATACATATATTTATAGATTAAATAATTTAATCTAATATTTTTTTACTAAAAATTTTTAAAATACGTGCATGAAATCCTTACGCATCCTAACAGTGGTATCGAGCCACGGTTCAATATGACATGATATTATATGCATGTAGATATATATTTTAATTTGGATTAGACCTGATATATGATATTTAGATCTAAAATTAGTTATAGATCTGATCGCATAAACTGATATAAGGTTATCTTGCTGTAAGGTTTACCCCTAACAGTGCAAAGATTGTCCTAGTTTATGCTGATCTTTGTAAAATCTGATTTTAATTTAAAGCATATAATTTTTATTTATAATAATTATTATCTAATTTGATTTAATAAAAATATAATAATTAGATCTAAAATAATTTAGATTAGATCTAAATTATTTAGATTAGATGATCTGAATAGCGAAGTAATCGGATTGGGTTTGTCACCAAGCCGTCCGGTCATAAGAGGTAATAGAGATTAGATCTCATTTTTTTCTATTCAATTAGATCCTCTTATGATGTGTAGGGGTGCCATTATGACTATATCTCATGAAGATGAATACAAAAAAAAAAAATTACTTTTCTCAAAAATCTTAAGATTGTGTATATGATACATTATATGAAAGGTAGTTGCATCTAATCTTTGTAACTAAAATCTATAATCATAAATATGTTTAAAATAATTTTAAAATAATTTATGATTAATTTTATTATTATTTATATAAAATTATTTTGATCTAAAATTAATATAATTATTATAGTTTGCCTGTTGAGTTGACTCAATATTATTTGGGTCGACTGAGGACCCTAGTCAGTTAGCTCAATTTCTATTGAGCTAACTCAATATAACAGGCTAAAAATTATGATTAATAGTTCATCATCAATAAGTCAACTAAGCCTCAAAACTTAGTCGACCCATTGTGATGAGAAGGCTCAATCCAAGAGTGAGCCGATTCAAGTTTCGAATCTAAATAATTATGCACAAAATTAATTATAAAATATTTTATAAAATTCAAAATTATTTTCAAATACTGAACCCCTACCCACAGTCTTAAACTTAATTGAGAATTAAGTTGAATAAATTAGATTTAGAATTATGAATTAAAGATCTAATATCATTCGCATAATACGTGGATGATGGGTTTCTGGGTTAGCTTAATTAGGTCCTCTTAAATGGGTTAGACCTAGGGTTAAAATCAAAGATAAAATAGACTAAAAAGAAAAATTAAATTTAATCAAAATTTCTCTAGAGTCAATACAATAGTTGTAGTTGGTCGAGTCCATATCTTTGATTAGACCCAAATGGACTTTGATCTTGAGCTCAACGGTCGAATCCAAATCTACGAGTAGATCCGATTGAAACTGATTAATCTGTTGGTGTCTAAGGTAAGTTTGACAGTCTTGATCGATGATTTTTAATTGGAAGCTACTCATATAGATTGACTCTATGATGAGTTAATGGCATATCCCTCCCATCGATCTCACTTACTTGATCAATATGGTGAACCAAATTTTGATCAGATCGCTTAATAATTAGGGTTGATGCATGCTTACTAGGAAATCAGTTCAACTGATTTAGGTGCCCCTAATTTGACTTGTTGGGTATAAAATACCCCCCGATCGAAGTTTGTAAAAGACCGACCCTTCCAGGGCTCTTCCGGCTTTCGATCTTGTGTGTGGTGTCTCTCCAAACCCCCTCGACCGTCCGAACTTCTCCGATAGTGAACTTTTGCATTCGTCTATCGGGCCGTCCCAAAAGCTCTCTGGGCCTCACCACCAGCCGACCTTCTACAGTGATCCACTATTCTCCGAACTTCTACTATGGGCAGTCTACTCCGAACTTCTACTACGGGCAGTCTACTCCGAACTTCTACTATGAGCAGTCTACTCTGAACTCCTATAGTGAGCGGTCTACTCCGAACTCCTACGACGGGCGGTCTACTCCGAACTTCTACTATGGGCGGTCTACTCCGAACTCCTACAGCGAGCGGTCTACTTCGAACTCCTACGGCGAGCGATCTACTCTGGATATCTACTGTAAGCAAATTCCATTCGAGCCTTTGCTGTAAACAAATTTCTTTCGAACTTCCATTACAGGTAGACATCAGTCGAGCTTCTTCGTAGTCGGATCCCAGACGAGCTTCTACCATAGTGTGGGATCCATCGACTAGGTCGTTACTCCGAGCTCCCACGATAACCGATCTTCGATCAAGCTTCAACAATAAGTGGCCTCCTTTCGGCCTCCCACAAGAACCAGACTCCGTCCGAGCCTCCACAGCGAATGGATTTTGGATGAGCTTTCGCAATGGATGGACTCCAACATCTGGATTCTTACAACGATCGATCACCTCTGATGTCTGTCGAACCTCCCCAGCATGATCTGAAGTCCATCGTCGGCCGACCCCCCGCCAGATCCTTCATGAAACCGAACTTCTCTGGTGGATCATCTTCGGACGAGCTTCCACATCAGGCGAATCCC
The DNA here is from genome assembly GCF_000442705.2 of Elaeis guineensis. Taxonomy (NCBI): domain Eukaryota; kingdom Viridiplantae; phylum Streptophyta; class Magnoliopsida; order Arecales; family Arecaceae; genus Elaeis; species Elaeis guineensis. The sequence goes on from NC_026002.2 coordinate 87,570,860, forward strand.
AGACGGACTTCTCTAGCAATCAGATTCCTATCGGGCTTCACCAACGAAAAGTCTCCATCCGAGCTTCTACAGCAGATGACTCCCACCTGTAGTATCAGTGCCTAAGGTATCCGACAACAATAGACTCGTTAGCTACCTCGGAGACATCCGAGCTTCTCCCAGATTGACGGGATAGAGAGCCATCCCGCTCCATCAGATGTTCCAGCCGAGCTCCAGCCGACAGATCCGAACTCTCTGGCAAGTCACGATAATGGCCACTACCCTGCTCCACTCTCTGCAATGGATTTCACGTAGCTCCACTACTCTCTGGCAAGTCATGACAACGGACACCACTCTACTCTCTGTAACAAACTTCACGTGGCTCTAAACGACCCCTGATGCCACTACTCTCCGTAACAAACTTTGGGTGGCTCTGAACAGCCCACTACCAGACGGTTACAGACGTCGTTGTCAATTAGTTATGCACTCCATCTATAAAAAGGGACCCCCAGATACGTCTTCTCTAAGCTCAAAAACTCTATCTCAAAACTCTGCTAAAATTTTCACTCGAGCACTCCATTTCTGTTGAGGCAGAGTACTGACTTGAGCATTAGAGGGTCTTGTCGGAGCACCCCCAACTCCAGTTTAGACTTCCCTTGCAGGTCCCGACGGCGGCCACGATCATCTCGACTCCAGTAACTCCAACTTCGGCAAAATTCTGCACCAACAGAATTGATGCTAGAGGAAGGGCGCTGTGTCTTTGCAGTACCCTTATTCTTAAAGGAGTGCTCAACGGCACTACCTCCAGTCATCTCCTCCGATGTCCTCCTCTCCTTCTCCTATTAGATCTCCACCTGATGCCTCCCCGAAAGGCATCCACCAGACAATCCACGGCCTCTGCGGCCAGATCTCAGGCTCTGACCTCGCCTCCAGTTTTCCAGGCTCCTCCTCCTCCGACAACGATGATCGGTATGGAGCAGTTTGACCTGCTGGTTCAGCAGGTCAGAGGTCTCACTGAAGCAGTGCAGGCCATGCAGCAGCAGCAACAACAGCCGCAGGTGTCAGTGCGGTTGGAAAGAGCATCGTCGGAGCTCCAAGATCCGACAGTGGGGTGGGCCACTTGGGCCAGTCATCCTGTCTTCCCCGATAAGGGGAATCTGAGGGTGGAGAGCCTCCGGTCTGATCACAATTTCACTCCTGGAGGATCCCTACCTCCACTCTATCAGAAGACCCTCGAGACTCGCAGTCGAGAGGACCTCCTGGATCGAAGGCTCCAGGAGATGAACTAGCGGATCGAAGAGCTCCGCCATGCTCCTCCTACTTATAGTGAGGACATCTGCACTGACCCTCCTTTCTCTCAAATGATCATGCAGGAACCGATCCTGTCAAACTTCAAGCTCTCCCAATTCGAAAGCTACGACGGGACCTCAGATACGGTTGACCACCTGGAGGCCTTCCGGACAATAATGCTGCTCCATGGCATGCCAGATGCCATCCTGTGTCGAGCTTTCCCATCCACTCTAAAGGGAGCAGCAAGGAACTTGTACTCAGCATTGAAGCTGGGTACTATCTTCTCCTTTGACCAGATGAGCCACCAGTTTGTGGCTCATTTTGTTAGCAGCCGGCATCCCCGGAGAGGCTCGGAGTCCCTCATCAACATCAAGAAAGGGAGGGAGAATCCATCCGAGCTTACGTCAACCATTTCAACATCGCCACGTTGGAGGTCCAGAACTTGGACCAATCGGTCGTGATGGCCGCCTTGAAGGGTGTTCTTCAGAAGAACGATCTTTTATTTTTCCTGAAAAAGAAGTATCCCAGGGACTTTGCTGATTTGCTAGCTCAGACTGAAGGATATGCCTGAGCAGAAGAAGCCTTCAAGATGAAGGATGAGGAGACTACGAAGGAGCGACAGGTGGGAGACTCAAGCAAGCCCGTAGTTGAAAAAGGGCCGAGTGAAACTCGATCGCATTCTCAAACTCCTCCCGGACACAGGCGTGCATTCTCGAACTCCTCCCGGACACAGGCATGTTCGGACTCCTCCCCGAGCTCATAAGCAGAGAAGCCCAGACCGCAGAGTTCAGCAGAGCTCTCCCCCCGAAAGATTCCACAGTTATGCCCCTCTCAACATATTGAAAACTCAAGTGCTGATGGAGGTTAGGGAGCAGCTGCCAAGGCCGGAAAGGATGCACTCGCACCCCGAAAAGTGCAACCTGAACAAATTTTGCCTCTGTCACCGTGACCACGGCCACGATACGGAAGAATACATTCAGCTTCGAGACAAAATCGAGGAGCTCATCAGGTGAGATCGGCTCGACAGATTTATTCGACGCCGACCTGAAGGTAGGGAAGACCGGCCTAGGGCCCTGCCGTAGCCGAAGCCACCAAGGAGGGAGGGGCAACCTGAAGATCGGCCTCCGATTGGGATTATCAACTCCATCTCAGGAGGACCCCGACGGGGAGCAGACCTTCCGCAGCTATAGGGTTCGAGAAATCTACGAATGTATTACCAATAACTTTGCCCTAAATAAAATTTTTTTTCATATTCGCATATTTTTTCTTCTAGCATAAGCTTATAACGACAGAAAGTAACTCCCCCGTACAAACGAAATTAAGCATGTTAGGAACAGGAGGAGAACCTCATCCTAACATGAGCAAAGTCAAAGGCCCGATCTCTCAAAGACCGGACGGGGGGAGAGGCCCTTGCAACGGCCCTTATGTGCCCCCACAGTCTTGTTAGGAACAGGAGGAGAACCTTGTCCTAACATGAGCAAAGTCGAAGGTCTGATTTCTTAAAGATCGGATGGGGGGAGAGGCCCTTGCAACAGCTCTTATGTGCCCCCACAGCCTTGTTAGGAACAGGAGGAGAACCTCATCCTAACATGAACAAAGTCGAAGGCCCAGTTTCTTAAAGATCAGATGGGGGGAGAGGCCCTTACAACGGCCCTTATGTGCCCCCACAGCCTTGTTAGGAACAAGAGGAGAACCTCATCCTAACATGAGCAAAGTCGAAGGCCCGGTCTCTCAAAGATCGAACGGAGGGAGAGGCCCTTGCAACGGCCCTTATGTGCCCCCACAGCCTTATTAGGAACAGGAGAAGAACCTCGTCCTAACATGAGCAAAGTCGAAGGCCCGATCTCTCAAAGATTGGATGGGGGGAGAGGCCCTTGCAACGGCCCTTATGTGCCCCCACAGTCTTGTTAGGAATAGGAGGAGAACCTCATCCTAACATGAGCAAAGTCAAAGGCCCGGTCTCTCAAAGATCAGACAGAGAGAGAGGCCCTTGCAACGGTCCTTATGCACCCCCACAGCCTTGTTAGGAACAGAAGGAGAACCTCGTCCTAACATGAGCAAAGTCGAAGGCCCAGTTACTTAAAGATCGAAGGGAGGGAGAGGCCCTAGCAGCGGCCCTTGTGTGCCCCCACAACCCTATTAGGAACAGAAGAAGAACCTCATCCTAACATGAGCTGAAACTGACCGTCAGGAATAAAAGGAGAACCTCATCCTAACACGAACAAAGGCTCGATCGATCAAGATCGGACAAGGAGGAAAGCCTCCTCAACGGCCCCTCTACACTCTTACGACCCCGTTAAGAACAGAGGGAAGACCCTCACTCGAACACAGAAAAAAAAAGAGGAGATAAAAAGAGAAAACGATGAACTACGCCAGCGATAAGTAAAAAACAAACTACATCAAAGGCACACGGGACCTCATCTCAACGAGGAAGAAGACCCTTGTCGAAAATCTCCGATCCCAAAGGGCGAATCAGCACAGCGACGACTAGGAATCTTCAAACAACATCGATGTCCAACAGGATGAAAGACAAAAGAAGCTCAGTAAACAACGACTCAAAGCAAGAATAGATGAGGTAATGAGAAAAATTTCATTTCATTTTATTAGTAAAGCGTGTGTTACAAAGCCTTTGAAGGTCAAGACTCAGGGGACCTCACCTCAACAAGGAAGAAGACCTTTGTCGAAAATCTCCGATCTCAAAGGGCGAATCAGTACAGTGACGACCATGAATCTTCAAACAACATCAACGTCAAACGGGACGAAAGACAAAAAAAGTTCGGTAAACGACAACTCAATACTAAAATGGACAAGGTAATAGACAACTTCATTTTTATTTTATTGGTGAAGTACACATTACAAAGCCCTGAAGGCCAAAAACAAAAGGAGAAACAACCAGAGGAAAAAAAAAGGGGATACATAAAAAGAGAAGAAAGGAGCTCTAAGGAAGCCCGGCTTCTTTCGACTTCGAGCTCTCAGTCTCAATCCTTATCAGGGATCACCGTAAGTTTTCAACTTCTTCCTCTAGTTCTATCTTTCTCAGCAGTATATCCCGATACATCTGGTGGAACCGCCGGCTCTCGCCCTCCGACTTTCGAAGCCTCTTCCTCAGGACCTCGGACTCCACCTCGACATCTTTGATCGCCTGCTGCTCGTGGACCAGCTGAATCTTCAGCCACTGCAGTTCAGCCTCCGCCCGCCCAAGGGCCATGGATAATTCTGCCATGGTACCCCTCAAGGAGCGAAGCTCATCATAGCCTTGTGCAGAGGTGAGCTGGACTCTCTCAGATAGCTACCTCCGAAGGCGGGCAACTTCGTCGATCGTCGTCTGGAGCTTCCTTCGGTAGTCCTCTACTTGCCCACTCCAGCCGACTCGGTAGGCGTCGTAGTTCGCCTCAGCATCCTGCAGCTACTTTTGGAGGTCAAAGAGCTTCTACGACCAGTCTCGATCATGGTCGGCTTGAACTATGAGCCAGGATGAGCTCCCTTCCAACTGGCCGATCTTCTCCCGTGCAGCCGCCAGTTCGACTTCAAGGGAGCTGATCTTGGAAGCCTGAGCCCAAGATCAATCGCTGGCACTTCTCCGGAGTTCCTCGAGCTTCGTAACGAAGTCGGCCTTCTTCTGGATGAATTTTATGAGCCCCTTTTTGTGGAGGTCCTGAAGACGAACAGCCTCCGTAGTGACTTCCGAATAGCTCTTCCTCAGTTGGTGAAGTTCATCTTCCAACTTCTTGGATTTCTTTATCAACTGACGAACTTTCCTTCTGAGGTCTCAAATCATCAACTTCAGAGAAATCTCCTGTGGCAGGGGGAGAGCTTCAGCAGGGCACTGTCATTGGGAGACAAGAGTGCCACGACTCAGATTAGTACAAGAAGATAAAAGAGAAGGAAAAGAATACAGAAAAAAAAAAGAGGGGGGCCCTCTGTAAAGAAGAATCCAATTTTATTAATTAAATAATTTTTAAGTATAAGAGAATGAAAAAAATCATCACAAAGAAAAAATACAAAGCTAGAGATTTCGGACCTCTAGGGCAGAGGTAGAGGGGCTCGGTGTCTCCGAAAGATCATCAGTGGCAGCCACGACGGTCGATGAGGTCCCAGCTGGGGGAGGACCGACAGCGGCTTTGGATGGTCCGACTTCATCATCGGATGCCTCATTCAGAAGCTGAGATCCAATTCGGGAAACCTCCTAGCCACTTTCTCTTGGCAGAGTTCGAAACCCTTGATGAAGGCATCCTGGCCGAACTGGACCTTTAGATCCTCCATCTCGGAGGAGGCTTTGAACTCCTCCACTGCTCGGGCCCCTGCCTCTGAAATCAGGGACAAAATCCATGCTTTCAGCTTAGAAACCTGCACCTTCAACTCGGAAGCCTGCACCCTCAGTTCAGAGATTTAGACCTCAACCTTCTCTCTCTCCTCCTCCAAGGTGGTCCTCAGATCGGATGAGATTTGTCCCTTCTTTTTCAGTGCCTCCTGGAGACTAAGGACCTCGACGATCTTCTCCTCGAGGTGGGTGGCCCCAGTTAGGCGACCCTCCTCCGCCCGAGCTGCCTCCTTTTTAGCAATCTTCACCGCCTCAACGTTGGCGACAAGCTGGTGCCCAATCTATAAGAAAGGTCAGAGAGTCAATATAAAGGCTGAAGAATAAATTAAGAAGCAGGAAGGAGGAAAAAGATGAGTTAACTTACTTCGAGGTCGTCCCTTTCCAGGCTAGAAGCCCGACGGACGGAATCCCTCAGAGAGCCCCAAGGGGGTAATCCTAGCTCCAAGGTTGGGCATCGGACATAGAAGTACCTCTCCTTCCAGTTGTGGATAGAAGAAGGGGCACCTTTCAGCAACCCCTTTCTACCAAACTGAGGAGAGAAGTATCACTAGTTCTTTGTCGAGGGATGACGCTTGAAGGTGTAGAAATTCTTAAACAAAGAAAGCATCGGCCGAACTTCAGCCAAACTACAAAGAGAAAGAAACCCTATCAAAAATCTAAAGGAGTTCGGCATGACGGAAGCTAGAGAAATATTCAGGAAATGGAAGAGAGCAACGATAAAAGATGACAGTGGAAGCCAAAGTCTGATGCGGAAGGCCTCCTGGTACAGACAGAAGCGGTCGGGAGGAGGGGCGCTAGCCCGATCAGTTGGCCTAGGAAGTTCCAGCTCGTACTCCGGGGAAACTCCATACTGAATCCTTATCAGTGAGAGTTCATCCGAAGTCAAGGAGCCAGGGATGGTGTCCGATGCAAAGGCCAGACAAGGTTCGGTCCTAGCTACGGGTTCGTCTACGGTACCAAAACTTTGGGGAACTGGGATTGACAAATTCCTAGAACTGCTAGAAGAGGAGATATCAGAAGATATTTTGGATCAAACGAAAGCCACAAAATCTCGAAAAAATCAAGAAAAATAGCAAACAGACCCTCAAGGAAGCTAAACGAACAGAGTACGAAGAAGAAAGGACAAAAAAATGACAAGGAGTTCCAGAACTAACCTAGATTGGCCCCAGGAGTGTAGGAAGACGACGAGAATGATGGAAGTCGACCCGGAGGATGCCTAAGGCCGAGAAGGATGCTAGAGGAAGCTGGAACTCTCGGGGAAGAGGAGGGAAACCGAGGGATTCTCTCAGGCAAAGTGAGACCCCTGAAGGAGGAGAATGTGTTTAAATAGACCCCGAGACCCGATGCAATAATGATTGCGGATCTCCTCTGGCCGGCCTGCACTCGCCGCGTGTCCCACTCACCTTGATAGACTGTTGAAAATGGCTGACAGCTGACAAAGCCATTATTGCACCGTACCTAGAGCCACGCTCTGAGGAAAATTCCAAAAAGAAGAAATCTTTTTCGAAAAGCCTCTAGTACCAACATGTCGAATGTCAAAATATCTAGCAACCACCGAGCATGAAAATTGAGGGAAGCAACTTCGATCGTGAGAATTTCTCTGTACTTCCTTCATTTGGAATCCGAACTCGAAAGTAGGGAAACTGGTGTTGGATATAAAATACCCCCCGATCGAAGTTTGTAAAAGACCGATCCTTCCAGGGCTCTTCCGGCTTCCGACCTTGTGTGTGGCATCTCTCCAAACCCCCTCGACCGTCCGAACTTCTCTGATAGTGAACTTCTGCATTCATCTATCAGGCTGCCCCAAAAGCTCTCTGGGCCTCACCACCAGCCGACCTTCTACAGTGATCAACTATTCTCCGAACTTCTACTACGGACGGTCTACTCTGAACTTCTACTACGGGCGGTCTACTCTGAACTTCTACTATGAGCAGTCTACTCCAAACTCCTACAGCGAGCGGTCTACTTCGAACTCCTACGACGGGTGGTCTACTCCGAACTTCTACTATGGGTGGTCTACTCTGAACTCCTACAGTGAGCGATCTACTTCAAACTTTTACGGTGGGCGGTCTACTCTGGATATCTACTGTAAGCAAATTCCATTCGAGCCTCTGCTGTAAATAAATTTCTTTCGAACTTCCATTACAGGTAGACTTCAGTCGAGCTTCTTCGTAGCCGGATCCTAGATGAGCTTTTACCATGGGGCGGGATCCACCGGTCAGGTCGTTACTCCGAGCTCCCACGACAACCGATCTTCGACCGAGCTCCAACAATAAGTGGCCTCCTTTCGGCCTCCCACAAGAATCGGACTCCGTCCGAGCCTCCACAGCGGATGGATTTCGGATGAGCTTTCACAACGGATGGACTCCAGTAGCTGGATTCTTACAATGATCGATCACCTCCGACGTCTATCGAGCCTTCCCAATGCCATCTGAAGTCCATCACCGGCCGACCCCCTGCTAGATTTTTCATGAAATCAAACTTCTCCAATGGATCATCTTCGGACAAGCTTCCACATCAGGCGAATCCCGGATGGACTTCTCTAGCAATCAGATTCCTATCGGGCTTCACCAATGGAAAGTCTCCATCCGAGCTTCTACAGTAGATGACTCCCACCTGTAGTATCAGTGCCTAAGATATCCGACAACAGTAGACTCATTAGCAGCCTCAGAGACATCCGAGCTTCTCCCAGATCGATGGGATAGAGAGCCATTCTGCTCCATCAGATGTTCCAGTTGAGCTCCAGCAGACAGATCCGAACTCTCTGGCAAGTCACGACAATGGCCACTACCCTGCTCCACTCTCTGCAACGGATTCTGCATGGCTCTACTACTCTCTGGCAAGTCACGACAACGGACACCACTCTACTCTTCGTAACAAACTTCACGTGGCTCTGAACGACCCCTGACATCACTGCTCTCTGTAACAAACTCTGGACGGCACTGAATAGCCCACTACCAAGCGGTTACAGACGTCACTGTCAATTAGTTACGCACTCCGTCTATAAAAAGGGACCCCCAGATACGTTCTTCTCTAAGCTCAAAAACTCTATCTCAAAACTCTGCTAAAATTCTCGCTCGAGCACTCCATTTCTGTTGAGGTAGAGTACTGACTTGAGCATCGGAGGATCTTGCCGGAGCACCCCCAACTCTGGTTTAGACTTCCCTTACAGGTCCCGACGGCGGTCGTAGTCATCTCGACTCTAGCAACTCCAGCTTCGATGGAATTCTGCACCAACACGACTTATATTTATCCTCAACATGACTTGGTGATGTTAGTGGGAGGAATGATGACTTGTCAGTAGGATCGACTTGTTTTTAGTCTATCCTAATCTGACTTGGTAAAGTTAGTGGGACGATTAAGATTAACTGGTCTGTATATTTAATTCTATTAAATTATGTTAATCAAATTTTTTAAATTATTAGATCCGTAAAATGAGCTAGTTATGATGATAACTAGATCATAGCCTCCTATTAAGGTGAATGGTAATAGGTCTATTATTTCTGATTGACATTGCAGGCACCATCCGTCTGATGAAATTATTATTCATCATACGATGACTCTGTTGTATTATCCAATGAATGATTACGTTGGTCGAGCCATACTCAGCCCTAATTATTCATTAGTTAGAATCATTGAGTAGGTTCATGTTAATGATTGGACCTAATCAGAACTTTCAGTGGAGGCCCATCACCTACTGAAATGAAATTTGAAGCAAAATTAATTACTAAAAATTATTTAAGAAAAATATTAATTGTGAACCTACCCGTAGATGCATATGGGTTGGCCGAGCCATACTCGGGCTTATATGCTGTCTGTGTGGATTCTAGTACTTGCTAAAGAATTAAGATAATTTTTTGAATTAAAGATAGAGGCTATCAATTTGTATAAAATAGTGGAAGAACCTTTAGACTAAAATTTATATCTTTAGGCTTAATTAATTCATATACTAATTAGGTCTTGTTTTTCTTTCTTTTCAGAAATGGCTAGTGATTTGTAACTCCACTCACTGTTCGACAATGATGAGCTTATTGGATCTAACTTTGATAGCCAGTATCAGAAGTTGAATATTGATCTTGAGCCCAATCTAGCTAAAAAATTTAAGGCTGAATCGAGTCAAGCAGACAATGACCCAAATAGACTAAAAAGAAATGAGCAATTAGTTACTGATCAAGGTGCTTATATGATAATACCTTATAATTTTTCTATATGTGATACTACTACCTAGGTATTGGATACCAAAAGTTTAGTTCATATATACAATTCATTGTTAAGACTTCAAGTTAGTAGAGAATTTGAGAACGATGAGAGATTCCAAAATGTAGGAGATGGAAGTCAAGTTCCAATCCGAGCTTTAGGAATTGTCAAGCTTATTTTTAAATCTAATAGTGTCATTTTAAGTGATTGTCACTATTGTCCATCTTTCTTGATGAATATAATCTCTATTGATCTTTTAGCCAAAGATGGTTATAGTTTGTCAATAAAGAATAATTATTGTGATATCATTATGAATGATGTTATGATCATATGAGGATAATTAAAAAATGGCATCTATGTATTATCACAGTCTATAAGCATAATGTACACTCCAAATAAATGTTCAAAGTTAAATAATGTCACAGATGCCTACCTTTGACATTACAGACTCGATCATATTAACAAAAATAGGATAAACAAGTTAGCACAAGAGGGTATCCTCAATATCAATAATTATGAATCATTGCTGGCCTATGAGTCTTGTCTTCTTGAAAAGATGACTAAGTCACTTTTTATTGAAAAAGATGACTTAGTGATGTTTATGGACCTATGAACATTAGTGCCAGAGGAGGGTATAGCTATTTCATTATGTTTATAGATGACCTATCTAGGTATGAGTATGTCTACTTGATGAAACACAAGTCCGAATCATTTAAAATGTTCAAATAATTTCATAATGAAGTAGAGAAACAAACTGAAAAAAAGATTAAGACTCTTCAATCTGATCGAGGGGGTGAATATCTTTCCAGTAAATTTCTGACATATCTTGAAAAGAATGAGATTCTCTCATAATGGACTCCTCCAGGGACACCATAGCATAATGGTGTCTTAGAAAGAAGGAATCGAATCTTGTTGGACATGGTTCGGTCCATGATAGGGTTTGCAAGTCTGTCGATCTTCTTTTGAGGATACACACTTGAGGTAGCCTGTTTTGTGCTCAATAATATTTCGAGCAAGTCAGTTAGTAAAACACTATATGAGATATGGTCAGGACGTAGGCCAAACCTCACTTACCTTAAGGTCTAAGGATGTCCGACTTATGTCAAACGATTACAAACCGACAAACTCAAACCTAGGTTCGATAAGTATAATTTTGTAGGGTACCCCAAGAAAATGAGGAGATATTACTTTTACCTTCCTGTTGAACAAAAGGTATTTGTCAGCAGTAAGGCACACTTTTTGAAAAAAAAGTTTCTTAGTGAAGGAATAAATACCTCTAAAGTCGAGCTTGATGAAGTTCGACAGGTAGAAAAACTGGCACCAATAACTGAATCTGAACTGGATTTGATAAGATCAAATCCAAAGCCTAATATACAAACATCTTTAAGGCGATCCGGTAGAGTACCGCATCAGCCAGATAGATACCTAAGTTTCTTGGTTCGAGATGGAGATCCTATTGAGCTCGATGAGAATAATGAGGATTCAATCACCTATATTGATGTAATGCAGAGGTCTGATTCTGAAAAATAGCTTGAAGCCATGAAATCAAAAATAAAATCCATGAAGATCAATAATGTGTGGACATTGGTTGATCCACCTGAAGGGATAAAACTTATAGGGTGTAAGTGGGTCTTCAAAAAAAAAAGAGATGCAAAAGGAAAGGTTGAGACCTATAAAGCCCATCTGGTTGTCAAGGGATATCATCAATGTTATGGTATTGACTATGACGAGACGTTCTCTCTTGTGGCAATGTTCAAGTCTATTTAGATCATGCTTGCAATAGTGGCATACCTGGACTATAAAGTCTGGCAAATGGATGTGAAAATAGCTTTTCTAAATGGATAGCTGAATGAAGAGGTGTATATGATGTAGCCTGAAGGATTCACATCTACAGATGAGTCCAAAGTGTGCAAGCTTCAAAGATCCATTTATGGATTGAAACAAGCATCTCGGAGTTGGAATATACATTTTGATAAGGTGATCAGAACGTATGGCTTCGTTAAGAATGGAGAGGAACCCTGTATATATAAGTAGGCTAATAGTTTAGTAATTGTATTTCTTATTTTGTATGTGGAAGATATTCTCTTAAATGAAAATGATGTCCATGTATTACAGAAAATAAAAATGTGGCTATCGTCACAATTCTCCATGAAGGATCTGGGAGAAGCAGCCTACATCCTAGGGATGAAAATCTATAGAGATAGATCTAAGAGACTGCTCGGACTCTCCTAATCAATGTACATAGATACCATGTTGAAATGGTTCAGCATGGAAAATTTCAAGAAAGACTATCTTCCGATAGACCGTAGAATTTCTCTTTCGAAGGATTGTCCAACAACCCCTCAAGAGAGAGTGTATGAGTAGAATTTCATATGCCTCGGTAGTGGGTTCTATAATGTATGCCATGACATGTACAAGACCAGATGTGGCATACTCACTAGGAGTAGTGAGCATATACCAATCAGATCCAGATGAGAACTATTGGAAGGTTGTAAAAATCATCCTTAAGTATTTAAGAAATACTAAGGACCAGTCGCTCATTTATGGAGAATCTGACTTGAAACTCGTGGGATACACTGATTTCAATTTTCAGTCAGATCATGATGATAGTAAAAGTGTGTCGGGATACACCTTTACGCTAAATGGTGGAGCTGTCTGCTAAAAAAATTTTAAGCAACACACCATAGCCGATTTTGTTTCTGAGCCGGAGTACATCACGGTATCTGATGCTACAAAGGAAGCTGTGTGGCTGAGGAAGTTCACCTCCGAGCTTGGAGTGGCACCCTCCATCGATGGTCTAGTTCTACTTTATTGTGACAGTACTGGAGCCATAGATCAGACAAAGGAGCCAAAAGCACATTAGCAGACAAAGCATATTCTACATCGCTATCATCTTGTTTAAGATATCGTGGATCGTAATGATGTCAACCTTCAAAAGAACGATGGAAAAGATAACCTAGCCAACCCATTAACTAAAGCCCTTACAGTAAAGAAGTTTGATGATCACAAAATGAAGATGGATATACGATACTGTACCAATTGACTTTAGTACAAGTGGGAGTTGTTGGAAAATGTATCCCAAAGCCAATCGTCAGTCTATTGATAGTTGTGCTATTTGATGTAATTGTATATAAATTAATAAAATATTTATTTGATAATTTTTATCATAAGCTTGTACATCTTTCATATCGAACTTTTGTGTTATGATGAAAGTTCTTAAGACTATTTTAAATCGATAAAGAAGGATTTATCGTTGAGACCTTAAATGAGTTTACGACCAAATGATATGCTATTACTAGGATGACAGACATATCAAGTGTAGGTCGTTGTGTGTCATATAGGTTGGTTGTCCTTTTAATCAAGGAGCATGAAGATACTAGTATGGTAGGTGAAATGTAGGAGTATATTTCACTGAATGTGACCAACTTTGAAATACTCTGCTATCAAGAGTCACTCCGAAGGGATATAGGTATAAGTGTCCCTCCGATCTGAGATAACCATAGTGACTTATAAGCAACTTACTGTGCTTTGGTATCGAACTACCTAAATTTTTAATTCAGAATCGAAAGATTTCTGGACACAGTCAAATACTTGTGAAGTCGGTGCGTGAGTCAAGATGGAATTGACCACTCCAAGAGATTGGAGAGAATGCTTTGTGTTTCAATTTAGTAGGACCTTGGTCAGAACAATCCTTGTGAGGAGTCACAGGATTTATCAAGTTGAGACACATAATGGATTTACCAATAAGAGTTAACAGTTTAAACTCAAAGTCATCCTAACATCAAAGGTCAAAGGGATGAATTATATGGTAACTATATTAAAATTGGTTCTTGAGTGTTGCTTTTCATACATTCGGCCTATCCGAACGTCGAGTACTATTGTTAGATGGTTACTCCGATTACTACAGAAATTAGTTCTTGTGCTACTGACTTAGGTTCAAACCTATGGGGTCACACATATTAAAAGTTTTTTTCCAATCACATGATTAATCTGAAGAGTCTCAGTCAACGGAGACTCTGATGAAGAGTCCCACTAGACGGAGACTCTGCTGAAGAGTCCCACTAGACTTGGACTCTATCATTAATAGAGGATTAATTAGTGATTAGATCACTAATTAGCTCAATTTGATTGAGCATTAAAGTTTAGATGAAGTCTGATTGAATTTGATTCAATTAAGTCAAGTCTAATTAGGTTATGAGATGACCTAATCGGTAAGGGAGAAATGATCCTAATTTGATTGGATCTATGACTTAATTAATTTATTAATTAAATTTAATTTAATTGAAGTTATAGAAGTCTAATTAGATTAGGTTTATCATATTTTATTTGGATCTAATTGGATTGGGTTTGAAAGAAATTTAATTGGTTAAATCCTAGAGTCCCAAATGAATAGGACTCTATCCCTTACACCACCTAAATTGTATCACGCCTTTTTCTCACCATAAAAAATTAGTTTATATGTTAGAAAATTAAAAATTAATCTTTTTTTTATCTTCTATTAAGGATAAAAATTTTTTAATTTTGATTTAAATTCAAATTAGTTTAAATTTTAACTTAAAATCTTATCCAAATCCTTCCACACATTGGCTGCTTTTGAAGGGGTCTATCGTGTATGATAAAAGGTGGTCTTTCAAATTTATTTTCATACCTAATTTTTTTTGATAAGTTTTTTTTTAAATTAGATAATGGTGAGAAAAAGTTGGAGTCAAATTAGAATTCAAAAGAGTTTGAATTGTAACAAACTCCAGCCCTTATCCTATTTTATCAGGTTTGTGCAACAACCATAATTAGGTCACAATTTTGTGTGCCAAATGATGGGAACCTTTCACCGTGAGAAATCAGAGAGAAAGAGGGTCGAAAACATTATTTTGGGATGTGAGGATTTGGTAGTTTTCCTTCTTTTTTGGCATGAACAAAAGAGGAGATTGTTCTCCTCTTGGGTGAGAGACCTAGAACTGTTCTAGTTTTCTGGATGAGAAAAAAATCAAAGAGAAGAGAGTCTTCATCTGATTTTTCTCCACCATCCAATATCCTCCTTTGATCCATCTTCGATATTCAAAAAGTTTGAGGTGATCAAAGAAGGAGATCAAGTCAAATCTACCATCAGAAGCTGACTGCACGAGCTAACACTCCCGTAGAGGGCTAATCAGTTGAGGGGCTTCATGTGGATCATCCGTAGAGGTCGGATGCTTATGCGACTGTGAACGACTAGAGAAAACTTCTAGATCTACATTCTCAATTATAGAATTTGACTATCCACACTCAAGTATTGGGTTCGGACCTTAGAAGTGGTAGATTAGATCTATTACTAAATGCTGTCTTTTAAGTTCATATGCTTGTCATTTTAGATTCAGATTTTTATGTATATAAATTTATATCATAGATCTATTTATAGAAGTTTTAAGATCAGATATTATACATATATTTATAAATTAAATAGTTTAATCTAATATTTTTTTGCTAAAAATTTTTGAAATGCGTGCATGAAACCCCTACATATCCCAACATATTTTATGCTGCTATCACCTGATACGAGAGATTGTGAATCGAGGTGATGTCGAATTTCAGAAGATCGACAGAAAGGAGAAACTAACCAACCTCTTTACTAGAGCTTTTGGGATAAAAGAGTTTGATAATTTCAAATGGAAGATGGGTATAAGATACCGCCTTGATTGACTTTAATCCAAGTGGGAGTTGTTAAAAATTATATCCCAAAACTAATCGTGTGACAATTGAGTTTCTCTTTATATATGAATTATTTATTAATAAATAAAATTTATTTTAATATTTTTCATCATAAAATAATATCATTCTTGTAGAACTCTTGTGTTGTGATGAAGTTCTTAAAACTATGTTAGTGAACGATAAAGAAAAGATTTATCGTATAGTTCTTAAACATATTCATGATCAAATGATATGTCATTATAGGATGATGACATTTATCGAGTGGAGGTTGTTGTGTATCATATGGGTTGGTTGTCCTCTTAACCGAGTGTGGTGACTCTGGTATGACATACAGGTGAGATGTAAGAGTATATCGTCACTGAATAAGTGACTCATCTTCTGAGCATTCTACTGTCAAGAGCTGCTCGCAAAGCATATGGACATAAGTACCCCTTCGACCTGAGATCATTATAGTGACTTGCAAGCAACTCACTGTACTTTGATATCGGACTATCTGAATTTTTAATACAGTGATGGAAGGCTACTGGGTACAGTCAAGTACTTACGAAATCTGTATGTGAATCAAGATGGGATTGACCCCTCTAGATTATAGAAATTGATGTATCACTATATTTTAATTTAATAAAGTCTTGGTTAGGATAATCTATGAGATGGATTTGAAAAGTTAAAGTATAATATAAATGGAACCCTCTGGGTTGACAATTAAACCTAGATCATCCTAGAGTATTCAGGATCAAAGAAATAAATTATGCAGTAACCATATACATAGGTTCTAAATTTTTTTTTACAATAATTAGACCTATCTAGGATTCAAAAATTATTGCTAGATGGTAGCTTCGATTAATACAGAAATCAGTTCCTGTGCTACCGGCTTAGTGTTTGAACCTATGGAGTACGCACATAAGTCAGACATTGTAGAAAAGTATTGATCTATATTTATATGTCTAATTTAAAAGTACTTGACTTAATTGAATATATAAATTAACTTATTTGAGAATTAAATTATGGATCAAACGGGATTGAAGAGTTGACTATATCTAGTTAGCACTATACATGAGGTTCAAGTTCAATCTCGGAGATGAATAGTTCTTGATCTATGATCCAAGGAGCCTATAAGAGATTAGATTTAAGTGCTAATTAATTTTAGATTAGATCTAATTTAATTAGACTTAATTGGGTTTAAAATTTCAAGTTAGACTTAGTCCAAAAGTCTTTAAGAGTTTAGAATTGACAGTCTTTTGAAATTATTTCAAACAAGCTTCGAATTAGATTTAAATTGGATCTTTTTTATGAGATCTTTGGAGTCCTACTTTCAATAGGACTCTCTCACTCCTTGGCTAATCGCTCCTGGTGTGGTACTAGTTGTGGGCATCCCATATGGGTGTGGGAGTGGGTGCATTATGGGTGCCATATATGATGGTAATTCTATCTCATGTAGGAGTCCTTCTTTCATAAGTAGTGGACTGATTCAAAGGTTATTTGAATTAGGAGTCTAATACTTATTGGATCATAGAAATCATCTATAAGTAGAGAGGGTCTCTATCTATGGATGCATAAGAGATAGCAAACAAATCAGATTGAGAGAAGAAAGAAAGAGAGAGAGGGGTGAGTTTGAGGCACTCCTTCTTCCTTGGCATCACCTCCTCCTTGCCGCCCCTCTTCCCTTGTCGTGGGCCCTTGCTTGGGCGTCCCCCTTGCTGGTATGAGGTGTCACACTAGCACCTCTCCTCTCTCTTTTGGTTGGATTGCCAAGGTGCTTTGATCAGAGGTCATCTCACTTTTTTGTATTGTCTGGCGTGTATGCGACATAGAGGGCCTGCAATTTCAGACCTACGCGAAGGTTGAATCTTGATTCTGAAGATTTGATCCTCAATTCTACTGCAATTCAGATAAAGATTTGATCCTTATCCATATAGATTTATAAAAAAAAATTTAGATGCAATCCTGGTTATCCACGAGAAACAGTTTTCTTCCCTTCACGTGTTGCATATGTTGAAGCTTTTGGACACCCAATCAAAGAGGATGATGTTGCTGTCACTTTTTCTAGGAAAGCTCATATTGTAGGAAACTAAAAAAGTTAATGCCTTCCAAAAGTTAATGCTTTCTTCATGGCTTGCCCATTTATTGAGGTAGTGCAAGCGCTAGTTGCTTTGGGGCACATTAGGGGGGAAGGTTTTACATTACTAGTTAGTCACCGGGATGAAGCCAAGTTTGGTTTCCATAGCAACTTAAGATTCAAGGTGAGTGCTAGTGTGTTTAACTTACCCTTGATCTGTTGGAATGTCGACACAGTGGCTAGCATCATGGCTAGGTTTGGAGTTTTTCTTTGTGCTAGTAGGTCTTGTATCCAATGGGATGATCTCACCAGTTTTGACTTTCATTTTCTTTGTGAAAGTTTGAAAACCATCCCAGAGTTCATTGAGATTTTAGTAGGGGGTATTTCTTATCAAGTGAAGCTAGTGGTTAACATCTCTACTCTTTTTACCCCCTATTTTGATTGATCTTCCTCTCCCAAGGATGATCATGGTGACCTTGGCAACTCTAAGTATGACTTCTGGTTTGGCTCATCCAATAGGAACCCTCAATCCAGCTCTCCAAATCATCCTATCAACCAATCAGGTAACTCCAATTCCTCATCTGATCAGCGTAACCCTCGAGTTCAATCACAGCCCTGTTAGGCTAGCTCACCTTCGTCCCTTTTTTTGACTAGGTTCAAACCTTCTATTACACCATTTACTAGCCTACATCTGAATGCTACCTCATTGTTAACCAATTTCCCTAGCGCTTTCATTCCACCTAACCTTTTGGGTTTCTTTGTAAGTCCCTCAGAATATGTTGCCTTGCTCCAACCTATTGGTTTAAATTTTCAACCTAACTATTTTATTTTCATGGAACCTTTTGACACTCCTACTCTCAATGCTGACCATTGCCTATCTGAGCCTTTTTTGAGGAACTCTTTCCCACTTTTGCTAGACTCATCAGATACAATGCCTCCTACTCAATCTTCCACTCTTACCTATAGCCCTATACTAGTCGCTAAAGTGTTCCACTCTATCATCCAAGCTATTCATCCTCCAAAATAGTCCATCTTCCTTTCTCCTTCTTTCAAGAGGAGCACAACGATCAGATCGAAAAAACTCAAATCTCTGGGTGTTGTTGAGCAAGACCTAAATGAGGAAGACTTGCTTTTTATAAACTCTCTAACAACTGGCGATATTATTTGGATGGGACACAAATGTGGCTTTTTGTTCACTGAAGACACTGAATCCTCTTCCATTAAAAGGATGAAAGTGCTAGAGCTGCAATGTTGCATTAGTCCCAAGGAGTTTAATATGCCTACATATGCTATATGAAGAAGTGGAAGCCTCTACAATCGCTACTTTGCAACAAGTTGACCGCCAATGTATGATGCTGTCTGAGGCTTCTTCTTTTTGTGTGTTATGTTTATCTCAGTTGATCTTTTTGCTTTGGGTTGCATGTTTGGTGTGCTATAAACTAGCTTATCCTCAGATCATGTTTTGGGCTGCATGGTTAGTAAAAGATGTTAGTTTGCTTTTGCATCTACAGAAATACTAGCCATGTGTTTTTACTCAACCTTCATGCAGATTTTATTTTGAAATGTAAGAGGACTTGGGCATCCACCCAAATATCGCCGGGTTAAAAGTATTATTAAAAGTTCTCAATGCTCAGTTATATGTCTTCAAGAAACAAAACTTGACCATTTCACTCCCAAATTGTTAAGTTCTATCTGTGGTAATAGATTTGATGCATTTCAAGTGTCTGATGTAGTTGGAACTTGTGGTGGTCTATTAACTGTTTGGGACCTAAATACAATAGAAGGGGGGCCTTTTCACTTTAGTAAGTTCTCAATCAATACTGAGTTCTGAATGCATCATAGTCAAGTGAGGTATATCATCACCAATGTGTATGGTTCACATGATGACAAAGGGCAAAAAATCTTCTTTGTTGAAATAGATGCTCTTAGCAATTTTATTCATCATTCTTGGGCAATCGTGGGGGATTTTAATGTCATAAGATTCATCATTGAAAGAGCTGGTACTCCAGGTAGCTTTAAAAGGTATAAAAATTTTGACAGTTTTATTAACTCCCTAGCCCTATTAGAGACTAGTACTTCTTCTCACAAGTTCACCTGGTCAAACTTCAAGATCATGCAAGTCTCACAAAACAAGATAGAAGCCTCATCTCAATATTATAGCACAATTCTTTTCCTTTTTTCGAGCTTCTTTCCCTTACCCGAGTTACATCTAATCATGTGCCCCTACTGCTATCTACTGGAATGGGCACAAAGAAAAATGATAAAGATAGAAGTCCTTTTCATTTTGAGAACATCTGATTTTCCTATGAAAGTTTGGATAATCTCATTAAAAGGTGGTGGTCCAAAGCTCCATCATCTGACAATGGGGCAGAGAACATGATTCTTTACCTCCGCTATCTGAGGGGCAAGCTCAGAAAGTGAAGCAAGCAAAATGTTGGTAACATTACTCTTAGAAAAGCTTCAATTAGCAATCAATTTAACATGTTTGATTTGCTTGAAGAATCAAGGAACCTGAATACTAAGGAAAGGAAAATTAGAAGCGATCTGAAAATTCAGCTTGATTCATTACTACTATAGGAAGAAACACTATGGAAGCAGAGATCTAGGAAATCTTGGCTTCGTGAAGGTGACAAAAACATAGTTTTTCTACATTTCAGCCAACAACCATTTGAGGAAGAATCAAATTCTCGAACTTCACCATGACAACGACATTCTTCATGACTAGTGCATAATTCATCGAACATTTCTCTCCTACCATCATTCTTTATTGCAAACTAAAGAAGCTAATCTAGTTGGTCTTGATTGGAAGAAACTTTATCTTGATGACCACTATAATCTGAGTTCACTGGTCAGACCTTTCATAGAGGATGCAATTAGGTTTGCAATTTTTTTGGCAAAGAATAAATCTTCGGGTCCTAATGGTTTCAATAATTTCTTCTACCAAAGGCACTAGGATTGAATAATTAAACTAGATATTTTGAAACTCTTCGTAGATTTTTACAACAATTCCTTTGATCTATCCAAGTTGAATTACACATTAATTACTCTAGTTCCTAAGAAAGGTGAATTCTTCAAGGTTTTAGACTTCCGTCCAATAAGCATTAAGCATAGGATGATTAAAATTTTGTCAAAGGTGTTGTCCATTAGACTTCAAGCAAGGATTGAGGAGTTAGTTTTTGACAGTCAGATAGCATTTGTTTGAGATTGGATAATTTTTGAGAGCTTTATAATAGCAATGGAGGTCATCTCCTTCAGTCAATGCACCAAGAATCATGGCATCCTCTACAAAATTGATTTCAAAAAAGTATTTGATAGTGTTTCTTGGGATTTTCTTTATGAACTCCTTCAATGAAGGGATTCAACAACAAGTAGATTGATTGTATACGTTCTTTGCTTGTTTCTTCATCATCAGCTCTTATTATAAATAATTCTATCAGATTCTGATTTTCAAATAGAAGAGGTCTGAAACAAGAGAATCCTTTATCACCACTTCTCTTTGTTCTGATTGTCGATACTCTCACTAGAATTTTGAAGATTGCAAACTCTGAAAATTTGCTTGTAGGAATCAATCCCTACTCCATCACAGGGCACATCCACAATCTTCAATTTGCAGATGATACTTTAATTTTTTGTAAAGCTGATAAAATAAACATTAATTCTCTCAAATACATTTTATATGCCTTTGAGTTAGCAACTAGACTGAAGATAAATTTTCACAAGACTCAGCTTATTGGATTAAGAATCAGTAAGCAGCTTGGGTGTTTGTTTGCTTATATGCTTGTTTGTCAAGCTTCCATGCTACCAATCTAGTATCTTAAATTGCCTCTTCACCACTCTACATTATGTAGTAGGGATTGGTCTTTCCTCATCGAAAAAATTGCTAAGCGCATGAGTGGTTAGAAGTGCTACTCCCTATCTTTAGTAGACCTGCTAGTCTTGACAAACCCGATGTTGAGGGCTATCCCTTTCAGCTGGATGTCAATTTTTCAGCTCCTAGCTGCAATGATCAAATGAATCAACAAAATCTATCGTAACTTCATTTGGAACGGTCTGCATTCTAACTGTCAAATGAAGCACTTGGTAAATTGGGATCAGGTATGTAGACCTTTGAAGTTGGGAGATTGGGTTTGCTGGATCTAACATCCATTAACACTGCCCTTTTGATGAAGTGATGGTGGAAGTTTCATGAGGATCAAAACAAGCCATGGTGCAAGTTGGTTAGCAATTTATTACCCAAGCAAACTACCTTCAACACCTTTGCAGCACAAAAAAGATCAGCCAGCCAGTTTTGGAAGGGTATTCTTGATATCTTTGAATTGTTCAAGAATTTCTTTTGGCCTAAGCTAGGTAAAGGGGATCAAATCTCCTTTTGGCATGATAATTGGACTCAAGGTTCCCCATTAGATATCATCTTCCCACAACTATTCTTTGCTGGCAAAGAATCAACATATCTTTGTAGCTGTATTTCTATAACAAACTAAAGGTAACTCAACTCCCATGCAGATGATTTCAAGGGGCTTCTGACATCCAATAAACTCATCTCCAAAGAATTGCATGAACTCACCATGATCATCTTATCTTACTTGCTCAATCACAGTCCTAATCACTAGCTTTGAAAATGGAGTAATGATGGTATGTTCATGGTGAACAAATGCTATCTTTTCCTTAAGTATGGTGGAACAATTTCTCCCCTTGGTAAATTTTTTTAGAAATTGTTAGTCTCGAAAAAGGTTAAGCTCTTTGCCTGGCTAAGCTTTTATGATAAAATCTTGACAACTTCAGATCTTATTAAAAAAGGACTACCATTGCTTAATTGCTACTCTCTCTGTGGTGAGCATAAAGAGATAACTGATCATATCTTTCTACAGTGTCTTTATTCTAAGGAGTTCTGGGTTACATTCCTCAGAAATTACAATATCTTACGATTATCAGAGCAATATACGGCTGTGTGGAATGAATGGAGAAAATACAAGTCTATTTCTCAACTCTTCCCAGCAATGACAAATTTGTTTGTCATCAGTTGTTGGTGCTTGTGGTGGGAATGCAATCAATGTATCTTCCAGTTTGAAGCAAAACCAATGAGGACGTTGATTAGACAGGCATCTTTAACTACATATAGCTGGTTGCAGCACTCGGATAGCAACAGCATCCAATGCATTTTAAGGATACTCAGCAACTCTCCAGAGACTAAGGAGTTTCAAGATCACAGCTGGAAGAAATCATGTAAGAAACTGTATCCTTTTCTCTGAGTTGAGACCATCTACTACTTTAGAGAGCCTTCAACTACAAAGAACCTTCAGTTGCACCAGCTCGTTGGTGATGTTTTCCTTAAACGAGGAGGCTGGAATACGAAGAAGATAAGAGAAGAAATGAAGCAACAGATTATTTTTCCACCCAAATTACTTCTCTTCGTATAGATGGGGAGTTATTGGCCTCCTAATTATTGGCTCTTTAATATGTTGAAATGACCTCCCAGTTACCTATTAGATGTATATACTAAAAGCCAATACGACCGATACATTGTAATAAGTCTAGAACATAATTTTGTACTTAATATATTGATTTGATCAATAAAAGGATAAGTTTTATTTTCATTCAAGTGTGATGTGTTCTTAAATCATCCATGAAATTAATACTTCGATACATATTCACAAAGTGTTGAGAATTAGAGATATGTATATAATTCCTAAATGCTCCCAATCATAGTATCATCATAAGAATGATGATTGATCCGAATAGACCGATGCATAGATCACTTTCTTCAGAATAGATGAATCTTTGATCTACAGTATAGAGATACTGAGTGACGAGTATGGATAGTTATTAGAGAATAGCTAGTATTAAGCATAACCATACGAGAGATCACTTGGATTTCTACTCGATCGTCAGTGATCGTCGTGATACTGTAGTTGTGTGAATAATTTTTTGACCTACGATGGTATGACTGCTCACAATGAGATTGCTGAAGTTTGACTGACACATAAACATGACCTTAATGAGATCTTGTAGTAGATGTTGGTGACAGTTGATCCACTGTAGGAGTAGAGTGCGCATCTAGATAAAATCTATCGATCTTGATAGAGAGTAGTCCAATGGGATTTGAGAGTCTGTGGCCACAGCAGTATGATTGATGAAATTTTTTTTTTTAAGGATCATAACTGGACTTGAGCTAATCGAATCTAGTATATAACTGATGATGAGGTTTGATGATTTATCCATGATCTACCATCTAGTCGAAACTCACAATAGAGAAACCGAATCATATGAGAACTATATCTTAAGATTTTATTTTGATTCTACTGGATTGTCACTACATATTGCTAGGTGTCACTGGTAGATTGTTAGAGTTTACTAAGATTGTTCAGGATCGATAATCCTTGATGAGTTCGAGTGAAATCATTCTGACCTATTAAAAAGAGTTTCAATGATACTATGATAGAGATAATAGTATATCTCACAATCAGATAGAATTGAATCTATGAGGTCACATAATAAAGAGATTAGATCTGGAATAAGCAATTGAGCTAATGAAGTCTCAATTGGATTTAGAAAAACTCTATTGGGTTCGGGGTAATCTTGCTAGCATATAGTTGAACTCAATTTTTTCTTTATACTTGAATTATTTATTTGATAAAATTAATTTGAGTTAATTATCTATTAATAATCTAAATAAATTAAATTTATTAGACTTCAATTGTTGGATGCCTAAAATTTTGAATCATATGAATTAAGGGATCAAATCCTTAATCAATTTTTTTGAAAGTTTGCATGGGGCACCACTTGATTTGATCAAGTTGGGCATGCCCACATTAAAGGAGATGATTGAGACCAGCATGGGGCATCCCTTAAGCCCCATGTGGTATGTAAAAAAGTGGGTGCAAAAGATCCAATAGTTGGTGCCTAAAAGATCTCCTAAAGGGGGTCAAATATCAAAGGCTATAAGGATTCCTAATGCAAGTAGGATTTGTATTATGGGACTATTTGATTTTGAATAGGATTCAAACCTTTAGCCTATTTTAAAGAACCTTCTCTAAGGCTCTTAACATCATATTTTCAGTAGTCCATGCCTCCCATAAGGTCCCCCCATGTCTCCATCTCTTCTCCCCTTTGGATCCAACACCCAAAGGAGTTGGGCATCCTCCATCTTCATGCCCAAGAGAACCTTGGGCATCCCCTTTTTCTTGCTAGCTTTCAGACCTTGATTGCTTCATAATCAAGAAAAGAAGAGCAAGAGAAGAAGAGAAGAAAAAAGATCAAGGAAGGATCAAAGAGTTGATCATGATCTAGGCTTCATTCGGATTCGCACGGTGATCATTCTTGGAGAAGAAAGATCAACACTATAGAAGGCTGTTCTAGGCTGATCTTGAGTAGATACCCATAGAGATCGGGTACTTATATGATTAAGAGAGAGCCAACCTTCTTT
Organism: Elaeis guineensis; assembly: GCF_000442705.2. Lineage (NCBI taxonomy): Eukaryota > Viridiplantae > Streptophyta > Magnoliopsida > Arecales > Arecaceae > Elaeis > Elaeis guineensis. The sequence continues at coordinate 87,595,811 of NC_026002.2, forward strand.
CAGACCAAATTTGAAGAATGGAATAGCGAAATAAGTATGTGATTCGATCACATATTTAATTTCGGCAAAAAATTTAGCATGTGTTCAATTTCAACATATGAAGTAGATCCTTGTGTTCTATATTTTATGCATACATAATTTAGATTAAAAAATATTTTAATCTTTTATTTTACTATATGATTTAGAAAAAAAAATTAAAACATATATAAATGCCTGTACACAAAATTCCAACAGTGGTATCAGAGCCACAGATTTTATATGTATGAAATTGACATACATGTTTTGAGAAGAGTTTCAAAATCTAATTTTTTTTATCTATGAGATATATATATGATTATTTTAAATCTAAAATTTAATTTTTAATTTAATTTTTAATTCATATATTCGATATGTGAAGGCATGCATAAATCTAAAATTTATTCTAGATGAGATTCTAGTTCATGTATGTGTGATATATAGATGCATGCATAAATCTAAAAATTATTTTGATTAGATTTATGATTCATATATAAAATATATGATTACATATTTAAATCTAAAAATTAATTTCAATATGATCCATGATTTGTATATGAGATATATAACATCATGTCATGATCTGAATTTTATTTAGATCTAAATTATATATATATATATATATGTAATATATGCTCATATGTTAAATTTAAAAATTAGTTTTATGATTTAATCTTACCTTTAATGCAAATAATTTAGATCTAAAATTTAATTTTAGAATCTAAAATTTATATTTTGTACATGAGGATTTTACTCATGAAAAAATCAAAAAAAATTAAGTCATATAATAAGATTGCATCTAAGATTTTTTATTTGAATATAATAGATCTAATTTGATTAAGTAATTGATCAAATCAAATCAAGTATTGATTAGGATTAGGTCAATTAAATTTAAGATCATATAATTATTGTTGATCAAATCGATTAAATCTCATATATAGAATCGATTAACCTAAGGACCTAATTCGGCTTGATAGCTTGAATTTGATTGGCTTAAGCTAATCTATTTAGATCAATTAATCTATTGGTGTCTCAGATGAAAGAAGAGTGCTCTATAAGCCAATTGTAAGTGTGTTGCGATGGGACTTTCTTTAAAATTTTCCAACTCATGAAACGATATTTATTATTTGAGATATTAATTCATCATATTAGCTGTATCTTATTATGTCTAAGATTATGATGAACTCCAAAGATTAGGATAATAATTTTAGGAGATATGAATGGGTCATGCTAGTGAGACCTAAAATTTTAAAATCCTAATCTTAAATATTTCTAGTCGTAAGAGCATTGAGTCGAAGATCAATGTTCCATATAGACTGGCACATCCTATGTATGCTCAATAGAGAGGGTGGCAGATCTTACTAGCCACTTGTGTAAGACACTAATACAAAGATGTGGGTGCCCATTTGAGAAATGAGTTCACTGAATTGACTCGAAGAAAGAGAACATCTTATGGAAGTCTTATTTGCATGTCAAAGATAGTTCTCTAAGTGAAAATTGTGCAAGTGATTCTTGGACCTGAAACCATCATGGAATCTTATGCACATGAACTCATATTTTGGTTCATACCCAGACATTGCACTAAGACATGTACGGGGTGTTCTGGATATGGTGGAGTGTGTATGAAGGTTATAAGTAGGTCAATATGGAATTGATCACTCCTAGTAAGAGGAGATCGCATCCTATGTATTCTCAATCCTAGATGACTCAGAAAAATCTTTTGGCCAAAAGCAAGAAGGAGATTAGAAAAAATTTCTAATACTTCTTCATTGGAGTCATCATTGGTTAATTAAGAATCGATATGAATATGTGTTTGAATTTGACATGATTCCATACTCATGAACATATTTAGGGTGCAAGGATGATCGAAGGATTGAATTACACGGTAATTTACCATTGAAAGATATATTTGATATTTTTATTAAATTCTATATCTTTTGGATAGTCATGATATATTGCTAGATGTCAATCTTGATTTGTAGATTTTTGATTGAATTAAAGAGTTTAATTCAATCGCCAATTAGAAAGGATTCTAATTGTTGAACTCGGATTAGCTCGATTGGATCTAAATCGATTAGATTGAAATCTAATCAAATTTGGTCAAATTATACTCGAACCTACTGTCAGTAAGATGTCGAACCCAATGGGTCATACACATATAAAAATTGGCCAAAGACCCTTTTGAAAAAGGTTGATTAGAATTTTGGATTCAATCAGGGTTCCGATAAGCATGCTAGCACGTGTGGAAACCCTTGCTCCTTTGGAGACCAATTTGATCCCATCCCTTGCTAATTAGCTAGCCCAATTTTGTAGATATTTGGGTCAGGTCATATCACCTGGAAGCAAATCAAATTGGGGCACCACATCCCATATTAACACCAATTATGAACAGTCCAAGTTGTAGTGGACTCTTGGTGCAAAACAGGTTCTGCGTACAAGTGTTGGCGTGGGCAGAAGAAAAAAAATTATTTTTTGTAGGACTAAAATTATGTGTAGTAGCTCACATTTCCCTCCATCCTTTGTTACATATCTCAAAGTATGAGATATATTTTTTCTAGAATTTTTGGGGAAGAGAAAAAATTGGAAAAAGAAGGATGTCTCGCATGCACGCAGAAGCATCGTGTCTCTCCATGATTTGGAGAGTCCTTATCCATATCTAATGCTTTTAGATTGGAACAATTTTTGGTTATAATATTCTGAATTTGATAGGATATTTTTGGTAATTTTTTTAGAATTTTTTCAGACTTATCTAAATATCAAACGGATGCCATAATTCGGTCCTGATGCTTGCATGCGTGGTGATCAGCACTCGCATGAAGAGGTGCGAGAATAGCATTCTTCTATGAGAATTTTATTACTATTTTTTATTTTCTAAAATCTAAATTGAATCCCCAATCTACATGGATTTTTGAAGATTTTTTTGATTTAAAAAGGGATGTGAAAACATCCCTTCTTTGGTTGCATGCGTGCAAACTAGGATGCTAATCGACGTATCATGGATAAGAGTCCTTCTGCTTGAAGGAACTCTTATCTCTGATAATCAGATCAGATATGCCTTTTGGATAAGACATTTTCCTCTCTTTTGGCATCCCTCTGGTGGCTATAAATAAGCCTGGGTGCTGGGTATCCAACAAATCTAAGAGGGATTTCTAATTTCTCTCCTGTTGCTCTCCTTTTTTTCTTACAACCTATCTTAGTTTTAGGACAAGGCTTTGAGATTTAAGACAAAGCCTTATCTGCTCCTAACAAGAGTTATAAGGGTCTTAAAGAAGGAGAATTAGAAGTTCAAAGGAGGTTCTAAGAGAGTGAGGTCAGATTCTTGAAGAAACTTAACCGGTATAAGGCTAGTCGAGTTCTAGGGGCTAAAACTCTTGAAGCAAGGTGAAGAAGGAGCGCTGTCTTTGGTTCAATTTTCATGTGGATCACCATTGGAGGGCAGACACTTGGATGCCTTATAAAAATTGAGACTAAGACTATAGATATTTTTTTTATCCTAATTTATATTTATTATACTTTGATTATTATAGTCAAGAGTTTTTGGGCATTAGGGCTTCTGATGCATTGGATATTTTGAATAAAAATTTTAAACACCTAACCCTTTCGCTGTGCCACCGAAATCCAACAGTGGTATCAAAGCCTATCTTGATTTATGTAATCAAAGATTAAATTATTATCTTGATTGTGATCAGGTATGAGTTTTTGGTTTGGTTCAAGTCGGATCAAGGGTTGAACCCGATTGAACATTCAAGCCCTAGCATGTCTTAGAGATATATTTTAAATATAAAATGTATGATGTATGTGTATAATTATCTTAGTAGCTTAGTACTCTAATTGAAGTTCATCACCAGGCCATCCGATCATAAGAGCAAGTAGGGTTTAGAGACCCTCTCTTCCTATTCAATAGGGTACTCTTATAGCGTGTAGGGGTGCTACTATGATGTTTCAAGAAAAAGAACCATGAAAAAAGAGTTTTATATTCATGCATATTATTAGAACTTCATGCATATATGATATGCTTGAGATGTTTAGTTATAATCATATTATATGATTCTGCTTCTATATCTTAGAGATATGATAAGATGCCATAATTAGTTGTTATGATTATTAAGATACAACTATTATAGTACATCATTGTGACTGATTGAATTAGGATGTGTTTGAGACCATTAAAGTCCTCATAAAAATTATATTAAGTCATAGTATTGTGAACCAGAAGCTGATCTATTTTCTTGAATCGATTAATCAATTGGTGTCTAAGGAGTGTTTCAAGTGCGTTGGTTATTTAATTGGTTCTATTGCTGGTCTGACCAATTTTATTGATGTCTAAGAAAAGCAATGGGAGGACCCCCACCAATTTTAACACTTTTCTGATCAATTAGATTAGTTCGAATCTTAAATGAAGGTAGCTTAGTGTTTTAAACACTACTAAGGGCCTTCCTTCATGCTAGGTTAATGTTATATCATGAACTATGGCTAGTTTGTTGTGTTACCATAAGGCTTGTCATAAGGATTGATATAACATAATCATGATGCATAAAAGATGCTTACGGTAATTTTGGATATACTGCTTTATTGTACTAATACAAAGGCAATTATATTCGATTTTGACTGTATTGAAATGAAGAGTCTTACTTAACTAAAATATTATAGCATGTTGTGTTAACACAAGGCTAATAATATTTTAGAGGCCAAGATAAAATATTGAGAATTGTATGAGATGTAATTGGAAAGAGTTTCCTACCTATGAACTCATAAGGGTTTGTTGTGTTAACATAAGATCGTTATAAGGAATTAAGATCTCAATCCCACTAAGATTAATATAAAATATATCTTGTTTACCATAGGTGAGGGCTATGGTATTTGATAAAATAGTGAGAGACATAACTAGTTTAAAAGTCCTCATTTAGTTATGCATGTCAAACATGAGTGGTCTACTTATCCTATTATTTTTATATAGATTTAAGTCTATATTATGGCTTCTTTATTTTCACCCTATGATATCATAGATAAAACTATATTGATCGATACAACTATATGGATTGGTTGAGAAACTAACAAATTAAGTTTATATCGAAAAAGAACTCTGATGTTCTAGATATTTCTGATCCTAGATTGGTCAGTAATAATGAGAAGGTAATGATATCCGTATGAATATTATTTATGATAAATTTAAAAATTGAGAGTATAATTGCAAGAATAATCTTGTAAGATTGAAGTAGGATGCAAGTGTAACACCAAAAGTTGTGTATATGATACAGACATATTTTTCATTAAGTGATTCAGACTCTGATATTTGGGTATTAGATACCATCTGTGGATCGTACTTTTATAGTTCATTACTGCAACTACAGAATATCAAAGATCTGAAAAGAGATAACCTCGAGCTTTATGGCGCAAGTAGAGAGTCTATTAGCGCAGAGGCTGTGGAAACCTATATGCTTGATTTATCTTCAGACAAAACTTTAGAATTAAAAGACTGTTATTACATACCAAAGGTCATTAGAAATATTATTTCTATACCTTTGTTATTAAAATAAGATTATGAAATAAAGCTAATAAAAAATGGATGCTCCATTTTTTTTTCTAATGAATTTTATGGTAGTGGTTATATTGATAATAATCTTTTAATTCTTGTACTCAATAAAAATATTTTTTATATTGAAAAAAATATAAAAAGAAAGAGAAAAAATATGAATGTCACATATCTCTGATATTGTCGTCTTGGTCATATTAGTGAGTCAAGGATAAACAAGTTATACAAAGAAGAATTCTTTGACCCAAATGATTATGAATCATTGGGAACTTATAAATCTTGTCTCATAAGTAAGATGACCAAGACTCTATTTTCTGGATATGGAGAGAGGACAAGTAAGTTGTTAGCTCTAGTACATATAGATGTATATGGACCGATAACAACTCAGGCCAGAAGAAGATACTCCTATCTTTACAGATGATTTATTAAGGTTTGGATATGTGTATCTTATGAAACATAAATTTGAAGTCTTTGATAAGTTCAAGGAGTACCAAGATATGGTTGAAAAATAAACTGAAAAAAGTATCAAGCTTCTTCGATCTGATCGAAGGAGAGAATACTTATCCATTGAATTTTTTGATCATCTTAAAAGTAAAGGTATTTTCTCTGAATAGACCCCTCCTAATATGCCTCAATTAAATAGTGTAGTAGAAAGGAGAAATCGTATTGTGATGGATATGATACGGTCCATGATATGCTTCATTGATCTCCCAATATCTTTCGAGGGATAATGCCCTAAAGACTACCACATATATATTAAACAGAATGCCTTCAAAGTCTGTTGCAAGCACTCTATATAAGATATGGAATGAAAGGAAGCCTAATCTTAAATATCTTAAGACTTAGGACTGACCTACTTATGTCAAAAATATTTTTTGGACATAAGCTTAGTGCTAGATCAAACAAGTGTAGGTTTGTAGAGTATCTTAAGAAAATTAATGGATATTATTTCTACCATCCTACTGAGCAAAAGGTGTTTGTTAGTAGGCATGCTACTTTCTTGAAATATGAATTTATCTAAGAAGAAGGCAGTGGGAGAAATATTAAACTTATGAAAGTTCATGATCTACAAATTGATCCAGAAATACCAGTGGTTGGACAACAAAAGATCCTCAATCAAAAGTACCCAAGGATGAGGTACATCCATAATACACATCTTCTCTTCGAAGGTCAGATAGAGTGCATCAAGCATCTTTGAGATATAATTTTGTCATTGAGAATAACAATTCGATCAACATCATTCAGAATATTGATCCACTGACCTATTCGAAAGCTGTCATGAGTAGAGACTCAAACAGATGACTGGAAGCTATAAAATCTGAGATGGACTCGATGAATACTAACCAAGTATAGACCTTGGTTGATGCACCTGAGGGTGTGATCCCAATATAGGGTGCAAGTGGATCTTCAAAAGGAAAATCAGAGTAGATAGCCAAAGAGAAACCTATAAAGCTAGGTTAGTGGTGAAGGATTTTAGTCAAAGACAAGGAATTGATTATGATGAAACCTTCTCACCAGTGGCTATGCTCAAGTCTGTTCAGATTTTGCTTGCTATAGCAGCATACTATGATTATGAAATCTGACAGATGGATGTCAAGTCTGATTTTCAATAGTAATCTAGAAGAAGAGGTCTATATGACTCAGCCAGAGAGATTTATCTTAAGTGAGAGAGCAAATCAAGTATGCAGGTTAATGAGATCCATCTATGGATCGAAACAGATTTTGAGGAGCTAGAACATCCGATTTGATATGACAGTCAAATAGTTTGGCTTTATCAAAAATACGAATGAACCATATGTATATAAGAAGACAAGTGGGAGTGTGATTGTCTTCTTGGTTTTGTATGTCGGTGACATACTGCTCATTGAGAATGATATTCCAATGATGCAATCGATCAAGACTTAGCTATCGAATAAGTTTTTCATGAAAAATTTGGATGAAGCATCCTATGAACTGGATATAAAGATCTATAGAGATAGATCTAAAAGAATGTTAGGCTTATTCCAGTCACGGTACATAGACCTCATATTAAAGAGATTTAATATGGAGGCAAGTAAGAAAGATTCCTTATCTGTAAGTTATGGTATATGTCTCTCTAAGAAAATATGTCTTAAGACACCATAAGAGAGGAAAAGGATGAATGAAATCTCTTATGCTTCAACTGTGGGATCAATTATGTATGCCATGCTATTTACCAAGCCTGATGTAGCTTATGCTTTGGGCATAGCTAGTAGATTTCAGGCTGATCTAAGGAAGGATCATTGGAAAGCAAATGATAGCAAGTCAATATCAGGGTATGTGTTTATCCTAATTGATGGGGCAGTGAGTTGGAAGAGTTTCAAGTAGCAAATAGTAGCTGACTCAACTACTGAGCCAGAGTATATTGCTGCTAGTGAAGCCATTAAGGAAGCTATCTGGATGAAGAAACTCATCATGGATTTAAGAGTCATTTTTAAGATTGAAGGACCAATGTCACTCTATTTTGATAACACTGGGGCTGTTATTCAAGATAAGGAACCTAGATCTCATTATAAATCCAAGCACCTCCTCAGACGTTTTCATCTCATTAGAGATAAGATATCCTTAAATGAGTAGATAGAAAGAATAATACAGCAGAGCCATTCACTAAGACCAAACCACAGTAGCTATATGATCGCCATCTTGATTGTATGAGATATAAAGGTGATTGGCTTTAATGCAAGTGGGAGATTGAAAGAAGAGTGCCCTATAAGCCAATCGCAAGTGTGTTGCGATGGGACTTTCTTTAAAATTTTTCAACTCATGGAAAGATATTTATTATTTGAGGTATTGATTCATCATATTAGCTATATCTTATTATATCTAAGATTATGATGAACCCCAAAGATTAGGACAATAATTTTAGGAGATATGAATGGGTCATGCTAGTGAGACCTAAAATTCTAAAATTTTAATCTTAAATATTTCTGATCGTAGGAGCATTGAGTCAGAGATCAATGTTCCGGATAGACTGGCACATCCTATGTATGCTCAATGGAGAGGGTGGCAGATCTCACTAGCTACTTGTGTGAGACACTAATATAAGGATGTAGGTGCTCATTTGAGAAATGAGTTCACTGAATTGACTCGAAGAAAGAGAACATCTTATGAAAGTCTTATTTGCATGTCAAAGATAGTTCTCTAAGTGGGAGTTGTATAAGTGATCCTCGGACCTGAAACCACCATAGAATCTTATGCACATGAACTCATATTTTGGTTCATACCTAAGCATGGCACTAAGATATGTATGGAGTGTTCTAGATATGGTGGAGTGTGTATGAAGGTTGTGAGTAGGTCAATATGGAATCAATCACTCCTAGTAAGAGGAGATCGCATCCTGTGTATTCTCAATCCTAAATGACTCAGAAAAGTCTTTTGGCCAAAAGCAGGAAGAATATTAGAAAAAATTTTTAATGCTTCTTCATTGGAGTCATCATTGGTTAATTAAGAATCGATATGAATATATATTTGAGTTTGACATGATTTTATACTCATGAACATATTCAGGATGCAAAGATGATCGAAGGATTGAATTGCACGATAATTTATCATTGAAAAATATATTTAATATTTTCATCAAATTCTACATCTTTTGGATAGTTATAATACATTGCTAGATGTCAATCTTGATTTATAGATTTTTTATTAAATTAAAGAGTTTAATTCGATCGCCAATTAGAAAAGATTTTAATTGTTGAACTCGGATTAGCTCGATTGGACCTAAATTGATTAGATTAAAATTTAATCAAATTTAGTCAACTTATACCCAGACCTACTGCCAACTAGATGTGGAACCCAATAGATCACACACATATAAAAATTGGCCAAGGACCTTTTTGAAAAAGGTTGATTGAAATTTTGGATTCAATCAAGGTTCCGGTAAACATGCTAGCACGTGTGGAAACCCTTGCTTTTTTGGAGACCAATTTGATCCCATCCCTTGCTAATTAGCTAGTCTAATTTGATAGACATTTGGGTCAGATCATATCACCTAGAAGTAGATCAAATTGGGGCACCACATCTCATGTTAACACCAATTATGAACAGTCCAAGTTGTGGTGGACTCTTGGTGCAAAATAGGTTTTATGTACAAGTGTTGACGTGGGTAGAAGAAAAAATATTATTTTTTATGGAATTAAAATTATGTGTGATAGCTCACATTACCCTCCATCCTCTAGTACATATCTTAAAATATGAGATATATTTTTTCTAGAATTTTTGGAGAAGAGAAAAAATTAGAAAAAGAAGGATGTCTCACGCACGTGCAGAAGTGTCACATCTCTTCATGATTTGGAGAGTCTTTCTCTATACCAAATTCTTTCAGATTGGAATAATTTTTGGTAATAATGTTTTACATTTGATAAGCTATTTTTAATATTTTTTTTGAAATTTTTTGAGACTTATCTGGATGCCAAACAGATGCCATAAGTCGGTCCTGATGCCTACATGCATGGTGATCAGCATTCGCGTGAAGAGGTTCAAGGATATTAATGGATATTATTTCTACTATCCTACTGAACAAAAAGTATTTGTTAGTAAGCACACTACTTTCTTGAAATATGAATTTATCCAAGAAAGAGACAGTGGGAGGAATATTAAACTTATAAAAATTCATGATCTATAAATCGATCCAGAAATACCAGTGGTTGGACAACAAAAGATCCTCAATCAAAAGTACCCAAGGATGAGGTACATCCACAATACACACCTCCTCTTTGAAGGTCAGATAGGGTGCGTCAAGCATCTTTGAGATATAATTTTTTCATTGAGAATGACAATACGATCAACATCATTTAGAATGTTGATCCACTGACCTATTCGGAAGCTGTCATGAGTAGAGACTCAAACAGATGACTGGAAGCTATGAAATCTGATATGGACTTGATGAATACCAACCAAGTGTAGACCTTGATTGATGCACCTGAGGGCGTGACCCCAATATAGGGTGCAAGTGGGTCTTCAAAAGGAAGATCAGAGTAGATAGCCAAAGAGAAACCTACAAAGCTAAGTTAGTGGCGAAGGATTTCTGTCAAAGGCAAGGAATTGACTATGATAAAACCTTCTCACCAGTAGCTATGCTCAAGTCTATCCAAATTTTGCTTTCTATAGAAGCATACTACAATTATAAAATCTGATAGATGGATGTCAAGATCCATTTTCAATAGTAATCTAGAGGAAGAGGTCTAATGACTCAGCCAGAGAGATTTGTCTCAAGTGGGAGAGCAAATCAAATATGCAAGCTAATGAGATCCATCTATGAATCGAAGCAGGTTTTGAAGAGCTGGAACATCAGATTTGATATGACAGTCAAAGTGTTTGGCTTTATCAAAAATATGGATGAACCATGTGTATATAAGAAGACAAGTGGGAGTGTTATTGTCTTCTTGATTTTGTATGTCGGTGACATACTACTCATTGGGAATGATATCCCAAAGATGCAATCGGTCAAGATTTAGCTATCGAATAAATTTTTCATGAAAGACTTGGGTGAAGCATATATACTGGATATAAGGATCTATAGAGATAGATCTAAAAGGATGTTAGGCTTATCCCAGTCACGATACATAGACCTCATATTAAAGAGATTTAATATGGAGGCAAGTAAGAAATGTTACTTGTCTGTAAGTTATGGTATATGTCTCTCTAAGAAAATATATCTTAAGACACTAGAAGAGAGGAAAAGGATGAATGAAATCTCTTATGCTTCAGCTGTGGGATCAATTATGTATGCCATGCTATGTACCAAGCCTGATGTAGCTTATGCTTTGGGCATAGCTAGTAGATTTCAGGCTAATCTAAGGAAGGATCATTGGAAAGCAAATGATAGCAAGTCAATATCAGGGTATGTGTTTATCCTAATTGATGGGACAGTGAGTTGGAAGAGTTTCAAGCAGCAGATAGTAGCTGACTCAACTACTGAGTCAGAGTATGTTGCTGCTAGTGAAGCCATTAAGGAAGCTGTCTAGATGAAGAAACTCATCATGGATTTAAGAGTCATTTCTAAGATTGAAGGACTGGTGTCACTCTATTTTGATAACACTGGGGCCATTATTCAAGATAAGGAACCTAGGTCTCATTATAAATCCAAGCACCTCTTCAGACATTTTCATCTCGTTAGAGACAAGATGTCCTTAAACGAGTAGACAGAAAGAACAATACAGCAGACCCATTCACTAAGGCCAAACCATAGCAGCTATATGATCATCATCTTCATTGTATGAGATACAAAGGTGATTGGCTTTAGTGCAAGTGGGAGATTGAAAGAAGAGTGCCCTATAAGCTAATCGCAAGTGTGTTGCGATGGGACTTTCTTTAAAATTTTTCAACTCATGAAATGACATTTATTATTTGAGGTATTGATTCATCATATTACCTGTATCTTATTATGTCTAAGATTATGATGAACTTCAAACATTAGGACAATAATTTTAGGAGACATGAATGGGTCATGCTAGTGAGACCTAAAATCCTAATCTTAAATATTTCTGGTCATAGGAGCATTGAGTCGGGGATCAATGTTTTGGATAGACTGGAACATCCTATGTATGCCCAATAGAGAGGGTGGCAGATCTCACTAGCCACTTGTATGAGACACTAATACAAGGATGTGGGTGCTCATTTGAGAAATGAGTTCACTGAATTGACTTAAAGAAAGAGAACATCTTACGGAAGTCTTATTTGCATGTCAAAGATAGTTCTCTAAGCGGGAGTTGTGCAAGTGATCCTTGGACCTAAACCATCATAGAATCTTATGCACATGAACTCATATTTTGGTTCATACCCAGGCATAGTACTAAGATATGTATGGGGTGTTCTGGATATGGTAGAATGTATATGAAGGTTGTGAGTAGGTCAATATGGAATCGATCTCTCCTAGTAAGAGGAGATCACATCCTGTGTATTCTCAATCCTAGATGACTCAGAAAAATCTTTTGGCTAAAAGCAGGAAGGAGATTAGAAAAAGTTTCTAATGGTTTTTCATTGGAGTCATCATTGGTTAATTAAGAATCGATATGAATATGTGTTTGAGTTTGACATGATTTTATACTCATGAACATATTCAGGATGCAAGGATGATCGAAGGATTGAATTGCATGGTAATTTGCCACTGAAGGGTATATTTGATATTTTTATCAAATCTATATCTTTTGGATAGTCATGATACATTATTAGATGTCAATCTTGATTTGTAAATTTTTGATTGAATTAAAGAGTTTAATTCGATCGCCAATTAGAAAGGATTCTAATTGTTGAACTCGGGTTAGCTCGATTAGACCTAAATCGATTAGATTGAAATCTAATTAAATTTGGTCAACTTATATCCAAACCTACTGTCAGTTAGATGTGAAACCCAATGGGTCATACACATACAAAAATTGGCCAAGGATCCTTTTGAAAAAGGTTGATTGAAATTTTGGATTCAATCAGGGTTCTGGTAAGCATGCTAGCACGTGTGAAAACCCTTGCTCTTTTGGAGACCAATTTGGTCCCATCCCTTGCTAATTAGCTAGCTCAATTTGGTAGACAATTGGGTTAGGTCATATCACCTAGAAGCAGATCAAATTGGGGCACCACATCCCATGTTAACACCAATTATGAAGAGTCCAAGTTGTGGTGGACTCTTGGTACAAAACAGGTTCTGTGTACAAGTGTTGGCATGGCCAAAAGAAAAAATATTATTTTTTTGTGAGACTAAAATTATGTGTGGTAGTTCACATTACCCTCCATCCTCTAGTATACATCTCAAAGTATGATATATATTTTTTCTAGAATTTTTGAGGAAGAGAAAAAATTAGAAAAAGAAGGATGTCTCGTGCGTGCACAGAAGTGTCGCATCTCTCCATGATTTGGAGAGTCCTCTATATCAAATACTTTCAGATTGGAACAATTTTTGGTGATAACATTTTACATTTGATACTCTATTTTTGATAATTTTTGTGAAATTTTTTCAAACTTATCTAGATGTCAAATGGATGACATAATTTGATCCTAATGCCTGCACGCATGGTGATCAGCACTCGTGTGAAGAGGTTCAAGGATAGCATCCTTTCATAAGAATTTTATAACTATTTTTAATTTTCTAGAATTTAGATTGAATTCCAAATCCACATAGATTTTTAAAAATTTTTCTGATTTGAGAAGGGATGTGAAAACATCCCTTCTTTGGTTGCACGTGCGCAGACCAGGATGCTGATCAACGTATCATGGATAAGAGTCCTTCTGCTTGAAGGAACTCTTATCTCTGATAATCAGATTAGATATGCCTTTTGGATAAGGCATATCCCTCTCTTTTAGCATCTCTCTAGTGGCTATAAATAGGCCTGGGTGCTGGGTATCTGATAAATCTAAGAGGGGTTTCTAATTTCTCTCCTATTGCTCTCTTTTCTTTCTTACAACCTATCTTAGTTTTAGGACAAGGCTTTGGGATTTAAGACAAAGTCTTATCTGGTCCTAACAAGAGTTTTAAGGGTCCTAAAGAAGGAGAATCATAAGTCCAAAGGAGGTTCTAAGAGGGTGAGATCAGGTTCTTGAAGAAACTTGATCGGTATGAGGCTAGTCGAGTTTTAGGGGCTTGAACTCTTGAAGCAAGGTGAAGAAGGAGTGCTATCTTTGGCTCAATTTCTGTGTGGATCACCATTAGAGGGTGGATACTTGGATGCCTTATGAAAATTAAGATTAGCACTATAGTTATTTTTCTTATCCTAATTTATATTTGTTATGCTTTGATTATTATAGTCAAGAGTTTCTGAGCATTAGGGCTTCCGGTGCATTGGGTGTTTTGAATAAAAATTTTAAACACCTAACCCTTCCGCTGTGCCACCAGAATCTAACATAAGATAAGTAATTGAGAGATAGTTATTTAATTAAGTTCATTCACTGATCTGACTAATTTATTAGTATCTAAAGAATTTTTATAGGGAGATCCCCACCGATCTCCACTTATCTGACCAATCAGGAAGATTGAGTCTTGAATAAGGTTGTTGGGCGGTTTGGTTTAGTCCATGCCAATTAAATCGGCCATATAATGACTAAGTAGATAAGATCTAAACTTAAATCTTTTCATAAATATTAAGTTCATAGGTCTTCCATCATTGTAGATGTGCGAGCATGGTACTGTTGTTGATTGTTCTTGGTTGGTCACAGTGGTTCAGTTGCATCGGGAACATGCAACAACTCTATTAACAAAGAGTTACTCTAGGGTGAGGATGGAGTTGGGCCCAATAACTGTTTGGTGAGGGACCCAATGACGGTCTTGCACCTACTTGTGAACAGTGGGTCGGATTTAACTAAGGAGTGTGGTCAATAACTATTAGGTGAGCCTACATAACTTAGAGACCAAATTGCTACAATATGCTTAGAGAAGTATCCGGACAAAGAGTTGTCCATGCATTGGTGTGCCTGTTACCAATAACAATTAGGTGAGGCACATGGCATAGGTGGGACTGCCGCACCCACTAGAAATTCAATTATCATGTTAGGATTTTCACTTCCCACCAGGAGAGTGGAGGGATCCAAAAAAATAGTGAAAGTTATTATTTACTTCTTAAAGTCTTTAGAGTAAATATAAATTTAAAGTACAAAAGTCTAACTTAAATCTCTACTCTCACAATTAAAATATGTCAGCTTCAAATCCTCTAGCCTGCATCTTTGAATCCAATCATTTAATCAGAATCAATTTTAAAGACTGGCTAAAAAATCTCAGGATTATCCTAACTTTAGAAAAATTAGGCCATGTACTAGATCAGAAACCTCTAGTATTACCAAACCATCTTACTGCTGAGCAAAGAACAACTTATGAAAAGTGGATGGATGAAGACAGTCGGGTTAAGTACTATATGCTGGCATCTATGACAAATGAGTTACAAAGTCAGCATGAGCATATGCCCACTGTCAGGGCTATGATAACTCACCTACAAGAGTTGTATGGTGAGTAAAGTCGCACAGCATGCTTTGAAGTATCCAAAAGACTCTTCAATCTGAAGATGCGCAAAGGACAGTCAGTCCATAAGCACTGTATAACAGTGATCAAGGACATTAAAGAGCTTGAAAAGCTCGGGCTAGATATGTAAAAAAAATTATAAATAGATTTGATCCTTCAATCCCTTACGAGTTCGTATAGTCAATTTATTGTAAATTTTTATATGAACAAACTGGACTGCACTATATCCGAATTGGTCAATATGTTGGTCACTATTGAGGGAACCTTGAAAAATTCAAGGGGCACTATTCTCCCTGTGGAGCGAACTTCTTCATCCAAGAGAAAGTCTGGTTAGATGAAGAAGGATAAATCCATGAAGAAATAGAAGAAAGAGAGCAAGCCAAAGAAGGATGTTCTGAAGAAAGCTAAAGCAAAGGAAAAGTGTTTCCACTGTGATGTTGATGGCCACTAGAGGAGGAACTGTCCACTCTATCTGGAGAGCCTGAAGATCAAAAAGAATGATAAATCTTCAGAAGATATGCTCAAAATTGAATCTAACTTTATGATTTTTCCTACTTCTAGTTGAGTATTAGACTCTGGTTCGAGTGCTCATATATATACTTTAATGCAGAGTCTAATAGAAAGTAGAAGGTGGAGGAAGGTGACATGATCCTTCAGATCAGTAATAGAGTAAAAGTTGCTGCAGAAGTCGTTGGCACTTATCCTCTTCGACTACCGTCAGGATTTAGATTAGATTTGAAAGACTGTTATTTTATTCTTATAGCTAGTCAGAATTTGATTTTCGTATCTATGCTAGCATAGGATGGTTTTGATTTTAATTTCAATAAAAATTTTTATTCTATTTATTTATGAAATAAATTGATTGCACGTAGTATTTTAATTGATAGTCTTTATCACTTGCATGTGGATGCGAATGTGAATTTAAATGAGCAAGTAATGAGTGTCGTAGATCAAAAGAGATCCAAAGATGAAATTAACCAAAAGCACTTATGGCATCATAAACTAGGCCATATTGGAGAGGATAGGATAAACAAACTGAAGAAGGATGGGATCCTTAGCTCTTTTGATTCAGAGTCATATCCAGCTTGTGAATCTTACCTTCGAAAAAAAATATCTAAGTTATTCTTTATGGGACATGGAGAAAGAGCCATCGAGTTACTTGCCCTGGTACACACTAACATGTGTGGGCCATTTGATGTTCAGACCAGGAGTGATTATATCTACTTCATTATCTTTATCGATGATCTATCACGATATGAATATGTGTATCTGATGAAACACAAGTCTGAAGCCTTTGAAAAGTTCAAAAAATTTAAAACTGAAGTAGAGAAACAAACAAGCAAATCCATTAAGATTCTTTAATCTAATTGAGGAGGTGAATACCTTAGTCAGAAATTTTTGGAATATCTTAAGGACAATAGCATAGTCTCTCAATGGACTCTTTTTGGAACACCTCAGCTCAATGGGGTATCCGAAAAGAGGAATAGGATCCTATTAGATATGGTTAGGTCTATGATGAGCTTCACTGACTTACCCTTATATCTTTGGGGATATATTTTATTAACAATAATTCACTTATTGAATAGGATTTCATCAAAATCTGTTCCTACCACACCATATGAGATATAGCACGATAAGATGTCGAGTCTAGGTTATCTTAAGACTTGAAGATATCCGACCTATGTCAAGAGATAGATAGTTGATAAATTAGAAGATAAATCTGTAATAGCTTATTTTATAGGGTATCCAAAAGAATCAATGAGATACTACTATTTTCTATAAGATCACAGTGTGATTGTGAGTTGGAACACCATACTCTTAGAAAAATAATTTATCCAGGATGGTGGCAGTGGGAGATTAGTTGAGCTTGAAAAAAAGATTGCTGAAGAGCAAAGAGCTATGGATCCTCAAGAATCCATTATTCATGAGTCAGTAGTTGATGTTCCTCCACCACCTCATAGATCTTGCAAGGTCTTCCAACCTTCTGAAAGGTACATAGGTATGCTTATGAAAGAAATGAAGAAAATATTCCTTATGAGAGATAAGAGTCATGGTGATGATCTTAATATCTTTGATGAGGTGATATTTGACATTGATTTCGATAAATAGTTAGATGCAATAAAGTCAAAAATTGACTCAATGAATTCGAATCAAGTATGGATCTCAGTGGATCCATCTAAAGGTATAGTACCCATTGGGTGTAAATAGATCTACAAAAGAAAAATAGATGTCGATGGTAAAGTAAAGATCTATAAAGCTAGGCTCATGATAAAAGATTATAGTCAGCATGAAGGTACTGACTATTAAAAAATTTTCTCATCCGTACCTATACTGAAATCCATCCGCACTTTGCTTGCTGTTGTAGCTTATTATGATTATAAAATCTGATAGATGGATGTGAAAATTACTTTTCTTAATGGATATCCTAATAAAAATATTTATATGGAGCAGCCTTTGAGTTTCACATCTGGTGATGGTGATCATCGAGTTTGCAAACTGTAAAGATCCATATACGGATTAAAGCAAACTTCTCAGAGTTAGAATCTTCATTTTAATGATACGATCAAATCGTTTGATTTCATCAAGAATAAAGAAAAATCTTATGATATAAAAGGATCAGTGAGAGCACAATAACACTCTTCGTATTATATGTAGATGATATTCTCCTTATTGAGAATGATATTCTCATACTGACCTCAGTCAAAAGTGTTGGGATGCACAGGGTTTCATGCATACATTTCAAAAAAAAAAATAGCGAAAGAAGATTAGATTAAACTATTTAATCTACAAATGCATGCATAAGATCTAATCTTAAAACTTCTACAAATTGATCTATGATATGAATTTATATGCATAAAAATCTGAATCTAAAATAACAAGCATGTGAACCAAAAATAGCATTTAGTAATAAATCTAATCTACTACTTCTAGGATTCCAAACCTAATACCTGAGCATGAATAGTCGAACTCCATGATCGAGTATGTAGATCTGGAACTCTACTCTGGTTATTCGTAGCCTATGGATGGTCCACACGAAGTCTTCAGACTGATCAGCCCTCCGTGAGAGTGCTAGCTCGCGCAGTCGGCTTCGATAGTAGATTTGATTTGATCTCTTTCTTCGATTGTCTCAGACCTTTCTGATATTGAAGATGGATCAGAGGAGAATGCTGGATGGTGGAGAAAATTTTGATGAAGACTATTTTCTTTTTGATTTTTTTTCACCTAGAAATCTTAGAACTGTTCTAGGTCTCTCACTCGAGAGGAGATCGGTCTCCTCTTTTATTCACGCCAAAGAAGATAGAAGTGTTGAATGTATGCCCTAGAATCCAATCTTGACTGACATATTTTATATCTCTAAGATATGATTTTATACTTATTGGGCAGTTATATTATCATTCATGTTTATGTGTCCATGAATCATCCAAAGGATTAACAAAATGATGACAAATATTCTTAAAGAGTTAAGAACTTAAGGCATGTGTCATTAATGATTGATTTCTAAATTGATCGTAGGATCATCATGGAGATGGTGATTGATCTAGATAGATCAGTGCATGGATCACTTTCTTCGGACAGATGGGTCTCGAGTCTGTAGTATAGAGACACTGGAGTGAGAGTGCAGGTAGTTGTTAGAGAACAACTAGCACTAAGCGTGACCAACACGAGAAGTCATATAAATGTCTGCTCACTCGTTAGTGACTTTCTCGATGCTGCAGTTATATGACTGATCCTTTGACCTGAGATGATACTACTGCTCGCAGTGAGGCTATTGGAGTTTGACTGACACATCAACATGGATCTCAATAAACCCTTGTAGTGGATGTTGGCGACAATTGATCCATTGTAAGAGTAGGGTGTGCATCAAGATGGGATCTATCGATCCTAGCAGAAGAGAGTAGTCCTATAAGATTTAAAGAGATTGAGTCCTTAAGTCTATGGCCATAGCATTATGATTGATGGAAAAGAGTTTCCATAGAATCATATATGGACTCGAGCTGATTAAATATATCATATGACTGATGTTGAGGTTTGATGATTTATCCATGACCTGTCATCTGATCGAAACTCACGATAGAGGGACTGTATCATGTGTTAACTGCACCTAGAGGTTCATTTTTTATACTACTGGATTGTCACTACATACTGCTAGGTATCACTGGTGGATTGTGAGACTCACAAGGATCATCTTGATGATCAATGATCCTTGGTGGGCTGAGTTGGAATTATTTCAATCCATTGAAAAGAGTTTCAATGATATTATGATAAAGATCATAATATATCTCACAATCAGACAGAATAGAACCTATGGGGTCACACACAAAAGAGACTTTTTGACTGATTAGATGGTTGAATTACGATTATGAATCGTAATAGGATTTGATTATCAATTTGATTGATAATTGATCTAATGCAAATATTGCATTATGTAACTTACTAAAGAGTTAGTGAGTTATAGAAGAATTAATTAACAATAGGATTGCAAATTAGCTCAATTTGATTGAGCAATGAGGCTTGTATCAAGTCCAATTTGATTAGATTTAATTTGACTCATTTTGAATTTGATTTGATCAACCCTATAGGATTATAGGATAACCCCAAAAAGATTGGATGATTAGTCTCAGTTGAATTAGAATTTAGATTTGATCTAATTTTTAATTAGACTAGGATGTATGTATTTCTAATTGGACTTAAAATCTTCATTTTTATACTGCACCAAATTCTAATTAGATTAAGATTAAAATTCAGCACCAAGAAAGGGTCCAATTGCACTAGGACTCCTCCTCCAATTAGGAGACATCTAATCTAAATTAATTAGACTCCAAATTAGATTTGGATTCTTATTTATTTAAGTCTAATTTGGTCCTAATATGATTAGGATTAATTGGTATTTTATTGGGTTTAAAATAGCCATTTAATCAAGAGTCCCATGATCTTGAAATACCTTGATTCCTTGCGCCAAAACAAGACCTATTTTTGTGTCCCACATTGAACCAAAATGGGCATCACTTTTTCCTCCTTATTTCAATGTGTAAGAAGCCCCTTAAAACCCCTCTTCACCATGGAAAATATGGGTGCATATCAGATTGGGGTGGGCATCACAAAAATTCAAGAATCCTAGATGTATTGGACTCTTGATTCCTAATTTAAATAGAACTCCCCTTAAGTCTATTTAAACCCCACCTTTAGAGTCGTTGGATACCAGATGATCACCAAGTTTTTGATGCCCAAACTAGAGGATGTGCGTGGAAAATTTTAAGGGGAGAAGTCATGGTAAAAAGGGCTCATGGCGTGATGGGTGTTGGCATAAGGTTTGTTCTCCCTATCTTTTCTTTCTTATACAACCAAAGGTTGGTTGTTTTGGACATCCTCCTCTATCCCTCTTGTCTATGTTTAGACATGGATGTCTCCTCTTCTTTTTGTCCAAAAGTTGAACAAAATTATTACATCTCTATTGTATTGATTTGGTGCATGAATTTTAGGAAGAAAAGAGAAGAAAGGGTTCTTCTCATGATCTCTAACGTAGAGATCAAGATCTTCCTACATCTTCTTATTCTCTAAGAATGTCTTAGAAAAAAGAAAAATTTTCAACCATCAAGATGCAATCTCTGTAAGGGAGTTATCACTCTGATGAGATCAAAAGACTTCTGATCAGATCAGAGTCTCGTGCGGATATCCATAGAGGTCGGACGCTTGTGCGGCTAAAAAGAACTTTCGCAGGACATCCATAATCATCCATTTGAGTTGAAGATTGATCCATGTTCAGATATGTTTCATATTTATTTATTTTTTTGATTTCTGTATCTGAATCTTATCTCACATATGATGATTCTGATTATGATTTGAAGATATGATCTTATGTATGCTTAGATTAAATTAGATTTAATCTGAAAAATTTTTAATTTTCACTGCATACTTTTTTTATAAAATTATACATGCATGAAAATATAAAACTTCAACAGTGGTATTAGAGCTGCATCATATGCTTGAGATTAAAATTTAGATTTGAAATTTGTAGAAAAAATTTTAGATCTGAAAGGTTTTGATGTTATTCTAATATAAGGTTACCTTGGCATAATTTGTTATGCTGTATAGTTATCCTAGAATGATATTAAAATTATTAATTAGATTAGATTTTAGATCTGATTTTTAAAGCATATATGTGATAAATATTTTATTATTTAGATCTGAAAAGAGTTTCGAGATCTATTTTGATTCATATATATGATATATGAAAGTTTGTTTAGAGCTGAAATTATTTTAATGACTTGAACTAGTTTATGTATATGATACATATTTGTATGCATGATCTGAAATTATTTTGAGATCAAAATTTACTCTTCATGCAAAAAATTTAGATCTAAAAAATTTAATTTCAGATCTGAAATTAGTGTTTGTGCATGAGGGATTGGTTATGGGTAGATCAAATTAGGTCATGTAATTGGATTACATAAAAGGGTTTCTGATTTGATCATATTGGGTTTAAATTGATTTAGCAGTTGATCTTGACTCAAGTGTTGATTAAGGTGAGTTCAATAGAGTCTTAGATCATACAATTATTATTGATTGAATCGATTGACACCCATATGTAGAATCAATTAACCTAAAGACCTAATTCGGCTTTGTGGCTCAAGTCTAATTCACCTAAGCTAACCTATTCAGGTCAATTATCCAATTGATGTTTTAGGCAAGTAATTGAAAGATAATTATTTAATTAATTCCGTTCATTTATCTGGCCAATTTATTAGTGTCTAAGAAAAGCAACGGAGGATCCCCACCAATCTCTACTTACTTGGCCAATTTGAAAGATTAAGTATCAATTATGGTTGCTTGGTGGTTTGATTAAACCCATGCCAATTACATCAGTCATGTGATGACTGATTAGATGAGACCTAAATTCAAATCTCTCTACCAAATATTAAGTCCAAGGTCTTTCACCATTGTAGATGTGCAGGCGTGCTACCGGCATTGATTGTTCTCAGTTGGTCACAGTGGTTCAATTGCATCGGGAACATACAACCACTCTATTAGCAAAGAGTTGCTGCGGGGTAAAGATGGGGTTGGACCCAATAACTGTTATGTGAGGGACCCAATGATGGCTTTACGTCTGCTTGTGAACAGTGGGTCTGGCTTAACTAAGAACTACGGACAATAATTGTTAGGTGAGCCCACATGACTTAAAGACCAAGTGGCTGCAATATACTTAGAGAAGCATCTGGGTAAAGAGTTGTCCACGCATAGGTATTTATTCATGTTACCAATAACTATTAGATGAGGTGCACGGTATTGATGGGACCACAGCACCCACTAAAAATTCAATTATCGTGTTAGAATTTTTATTTCTCCACCTGAAGAGTGTGAAAGATCTGACAAAATAGTGAGAGTTTCTTATTGCATCTAAAAGTTTCTAGAGTAAATCATAAAATAAGTACAAACATTCAATTAGAATCTTTGCTCTTTACTATTCATTATGTCAGCTTCCAACCCTCTAGCTTAAATCCTAGATATCAACTGATTAATCAAAATCAATTACTTAGACTGGCTCACAAACTTAAAAATTATTTTTAATTTAAAAAATTAAGCAATGTACTCTATCGAATTATTCTATTGTTAATAATTCATCTAACCTATAGTCAACGAGCTATACTTGATGAGTATATGGACAATGATAATAAAGATAAGTGCTATGCATGAGCACATGTTCACTGCCTACGATACGTTGATTCATCTATAAGTATTGTGAGATGATCAGAGTCATACAGTGCATATGATGCATGATGGACAGTCAGTCTATGATCATTATTTGATAATGATCAAGGATATTAAAGAGCTGAAAAGGTTAAACATGATCATGCGCGAGAAATTGCTTATAGATTTGATCCTGTGATCTTTGATTAGCTTATATGGGTAGTTTATTGTAAACTACCATATGAAAGACTATCATAGCACATAATCTGAATTGATCAAAGTGTTGATAACAAAAGAAACCTTGAAAGAGTTCAGAGGTAAATACCTGGAGAGCCTAAAGAAACAAAGACGCACGTAGAATAGGTATGTCAAAATTGCTCAATGTTATCCTTGCAATTTTTTTTTCTTCCAGTTAAGCTATGGACTCTACTGTAGAGTCGATGGAAAGGTAGAGGGCTGAGGAAGTAACCTTTAAAATTGGCTATAGGGCAACAATTGCTGTTACAGCTATGGGTATCTATCCTTTGCAATCATCGTTTAGATTCAGTTCTTAGAGATAGTCTCTATCATTTGCATAGTGATGCATATGTGAACTTAATTGAGTAAGCAGTGAATACCATTAAGATCTATAAGATCCAAAATTGAAATAAATTTAAAGTATCTGTGGATCCTTATGCTAAGTCGTATTGGAGAAGAAATGATTAACAGACTGGAAAATATGGGCTTTTGGGCTCATTGACTGTTTAGTCATATCTAGTTTGTGTATCATCTCTTTGAGGAAATATGATCAAGCTACTCTTGTACGATAAGAGAAAAAAGATCACTGTGATACTTATCCTTGTACACATTTGATGTGTGTAGCCTATGTGTTGTGCTAACCAAGGAGTTGTCTCTATTCTGCATATGAGATATAGCATGGTTTCATATTGGACTACTCTTAGTACATCTCAGCTCAACGAGATAAGAAGAGTCATGGGAGTATATGAAATATGGTCTGTTTTATAATAAACTTCACTGACTTATTTATATTTCTTTAGGGATATGCTTTATTTTTATGAAATTAGGTTCTCTCTAAATCTGTTCTTACCACACCGTATGAGATATGGCACATGGTGAGAACTGAATCTTAATTATTTTGAGATTCAAAAATGTTCAACCTGTGTTAGGATAGCAGGTGGATATGTTAGAGGATAGGTCTGTAAAGCTCATTCTAAAAGAGTTTGGGATATTATTTTATGAAAGGATTGCAATATGATTGTGACCCGACATGCTATCTTTTTGAAAAATTGTTTAGCCTAGATAAAGCAGTGAAAGAAAAATTAAGCTCAAAGAGAGTGTCTTTGAAGAGCAATGAGCCTTGAAACCTTAAGAACCTATTCATCATGAGCTAGTAGACGTATATTCCTCTTCTACCTCGTACACATAGTAGGATCTCCTATCCTCTCGAAAGGTACTTAGGTATGCTTAACAGAGGATGTAGAGAAAGTTATTTTCTCATGGAAAATGGGAAGCATAGAGATGATCCTAAAACCTGCAACGAGATGATGTGAGACATCGACTCTAAGGAAGGATGTGAAATAGCTTTTCTGAGAAGAGATCTTTTGAAGATTTCTGTATGGAATAGCCTATAGATTTCACTTCTTATGATAGGAGATCACAAAATCTATAATAATTTTGGAGTTGGAACAAGTCATTTTGATGATATGATCAAATTATTTGATTAAATATGAGGAATTATGGATTTCAAAAGGGACAGTCGGAGTGTCCAAAACTGACATCGATTAAAATATGGTTGAATATAGATTTCTCTATGAAAGACATAAAGCAAGTATCCTAAAGATCCATAGAGATAGATGCAAGTGGATGCTTGTATTTTTATAGATAAAGTATAGAGATCGGATGCTGAAAGAGTTCAGCATAAAAATCTCAAAGAAGGATCTACTACCCTCTCGGGCATAGTCGTATACCGTAATATACTTGAACTGATATAAATAATACCATGAATATCATGAGTAGATATCAGTTGAATCTAGACTGTGAGCACTGGATTGCTATGAAAATGACCTTAAGCTCTTGAGAAGAACTAAGGATATGTTCTTAATTTGGAGAAGAATCAAAGCTAGGAGTAAGAGGATACATCAATTCAGATTTTATGTCTGATATTGATTGTAGAATGTCTATATCATGGGGTATGTTCCTATATCGATATTTTGGAAGTGAAAGAAGAGTGCCCTATAAGCCAATCACAAGTATGTTGCGATGAAACTTTCTTTAAAATTTTTCAACTCATGAAATAACATTTATTATTTGAGGTATTGATTCATCATATTAGCTGTATCTTATTATGTCTAAAATTATGATGAACCCCAAAGATTAGGATAATGATTTTAGGAGACATGAATGGGTCATGCTAGTGAGATCTAAAATTCTAAAATTTTAATCTTAAATATTCCTGATCATAGGAGCATTGAGTCGGAGATCAATGTTCCGGATAGACTGGCACATCCTATATATGCTCAATGGAGAGGGTGGCAGATCTCACTAACCACTTGTGTGAGATACTAATACAAGGATGTGGGTGCTCATTTAGAAAATGAGTTCACTGAATTGACTCGAAGAAAGAGAACATGTTATGGAAGTCTTATTTGCATATGAAAGATAGTTCTCAAAGTGGAAGTTGTGCAAGTGATCTTTGAATCTGAAACCACCATGAAATCTTATGCACATGAACTCATATTTTGGTTCATATCCAGGCATGGCACTAAGATATGTACGGGGTGTTAGATGTGTACCCTAGATGCCAGATTGGCTGACACATTCCTGTACAAATGTAAGGACAAATTTATAATTTTAACTTTAAATAAATAAAAAGATTATTCTACTATCACATTGTATACATTATGTCTGTGATACATCTTTTGAGTTAGTAGGAATGTTAATTCATATTTTCAAGAGTTGAAAATTTAAGGCATGAATATACATAACTAACTCATAAACAGCTCCTGACCAAGGATCATCACGAGGATGGTGATCGATCTGGAAGGTTGGTATACGATCGCTTCCTTAGGGTAGATATATCTTGAGTCTACGATGTGGAGACACCAAAGCGAGAGTATAGATATTCGTTGAGAATGAGAGTACTGAGCGTGACCACCTCGAGCAGTCATAAGGAAGTCTACCTTCTCGTCAATGACTAGCTCGATGCTGCAGCTGTGTGTCTAATTTTTTGACCTGAGGTGCATTGACAGTTCATCTTGAGTGTGTTATAGTTTGACTACACCATAATTAGGTCTCCTAGCCATTCGAAACCTTGAGGTGTATGTTGGCTGTAGTATATTCATTGTAGGAACCAGATTGCACCAAGATGGGATCTATCAATCTTGGTAGATAAGAGGAGTAGTCCTATGATGATCGAAAGATTGAGTCCTTAAGCCCATGGCCATGGCAGAGTGAAATAATGAAAAAGAGTTTTACATTAAGATTTCACCTCGGACTTGGATCGATCGATTGATTCATATGACTGATATTGGATTTGACGAGTTCACCTTAACCCTAATTCAGTCGGGACTCATGATAGAGAAACTCAATCACACAGGTAGCTACACCGAGAGGTTCATCTTCATTTCTGATGGGTTATCACCATATACTGTTAGGTATCACTAGTGGATTTTGGGAGCAATTAGAATGATCTTGATGATCAATCATTCTAATTGTCTGAATCAAAAGAGTTCTGATCCATCGAAAGGAGTTTTGATGATGTCGATGATGAGATCATGACATGTCTCATTACCATACGAAAATGAACCTAACTAGGTCACACAAATAAGAGTTAGGGTCTGAATGTCATCAATTGAGCTAGCCCTGTTCGATTGATTTGGATTAGATCCAATTAGGTTCAAGAAAATCATGCTAGCACATGATTGAGCCTAACTTTCTTCTCGTGTAATCTTTTCTATCTTGACTGAGCCAAATGTGATTTGACTCACCCAGAGAACCTTGAGAAGATTTCTCTCAGTCTGACTGGAACCAGTCCAGCTCAAAAAAGTCTTGTCTTAATTCATGAGATGAATTTAAGACAACACCTGCTAATTCCTATCACCTATCATTTTCGTTTTAGGACATCGATCAAATGTTGACCCATGGATCTTGGACTGAAGGCCACTTGGCAAAAGGTCATTAGAGAGTTTTTGTAGAGTGTCCACCTGCTAATTTTACCCTCAAAGTGGGCACCATAATCAGATATGGCGTGCACCCCAAGTGGATAAGGATAGAGTCCCATGAGATGAGGACTCTATGCCTTGATCGACTCAAACTGTTGGGCGCCAATCTCACTGTGTTTATCCAGTGTTGGTACCAACAGTAGGAGGATTTGGTGGGGTTCTTATCTGATATGATCAAATAATATCACTCTACCAATCAAAATTTTTTCAGAATTAATTGAAATTTTTTGATTGGTCGAATGATGTGGCACTGCATGGCGCAGCAGGGTCTATTTAAACCCTGTCTGCGCCTAGGGTTTAGAGAATCTGCTCAATACCCAGAAAAAATGTGAAACCCCTCCACTTCTATATGCCCCCTCTACTCCTCTCCCTCCCCTCTTCACGTCCAAGAGGTTGGGCATCCATCTGGTGCTTGTCCAAGGTGTGGTGGCTTCCTGATTAGAAGGCTGCAGGGATTTGTTAAGAAGCTGCTGCTCCAGCTTCAGAAGATCTTTTGAAGATCTTCCAGATCAGATCCAGATCTGATTTTTGGAGCAAAAATTTGCGAGGAGAAGATGATCTAGATCTTGCTTGAGTGGATACTGATAGAGGTCAGGCGATTTCATGGCTATTTCAGAACCTCGGATGTTGCTGCGATCATCTACAGGGTAATCTAGTTACCCTAGAGGTATTCCTCTAATCCTCAAGTTTTTAGATTTAATTTTAAATTAAATATTATATAATAAGAATTAGATCTAATAAACTTTAGATTTGAAATAAAATAGAATAATTTTTTTAAAAAAAAATATTCCGTCCCAGATCTCATTAGATCTGGAAGATCCTACAAAGAAAAAGGTAATTTTTTCTTCAACTGGTATTAGAGCCAGGTTGATAGCTCTATTTTAGATCTAATTTAGATCTAATTTTTATTTTTATTTATCTGATATTAATGGATTTCAGATATCACATCAGATGTGATTGGATCTGAAATCAAAAAATTTAAAATTAAATCTAAGTAGATCTAACATGTATGAGATGCATGACTAGACTAGGAATAGTTTAAACTATGAACAGTCTTGAAATTTTATATTTTAATATGATTAAAATATAAATTAGATCTAATTTATTTTTTGATTTTTTGATATTATAAATATTATATTTAGATCAAAAAATAAAAAATAAAATTTAATTAATTCATAAGATTGATCTGCTGCATGCCTAGACTAGTTGTAGAATTATTCTAATAACTGTCTAGAATAGATTTTATATTGAATAGTTCAATTTAAATCTTATTTTTCAGATGTTACATGTGATTTATCAGATCTGAAAGCATGCTAATTAGATCAGATTTTAATACATGAGGTGTATACAAAGCATGTATAAGTTAGATCTGAAATTATATATGTGATATGTAACTTAGATCTAACTAGTTTTGTAGTTAAATCAATATTTTTGATTAAGGTGTTCCTCATGGCCATCCGATCATAAGAATAAAG
Organism: Elaeis guineensis; assembly: GCF_000442705.2. Taxonomy (NCBI): domain Eukaryota; kingdom Viridiplantae; phylum Streptophyta; class Magnoliopsida; order Arecales; family Arecaceae; genus Elaeis; species Elaeis guineensis. The sequence continues at coordinate 87,624,698 of NC_026002.2, forward strand.
TAGGGTTTAAGACCCTCTCCTCCTATTCAATGGGGTGTTCTTATAGCGTGTAGGGGTGCTACGCGTTCATCCTTAATCAAAAATCAAACTTACTTTTCTGCAAAACCCTAGATCCTGAAACCCTAGAATTTATTTTATATATTTTATTTATGAACTCAAGACTTAATTAATGAATTAAGCTTATGAAATTAAATTAGATCTAAAATTGAGAATTTCATATCTAAGTTATTTTCATAAAATTGGGTTCGGACTTGGATAGCTCAATTAGGTCTAGCGGTTGATCAAACCGAATCAAAAGTTGGTTAGGTGGGATCATGAAAGCTAATAATTGACCAACCTAATAGGATTAAATCTAGGTCAAGATTGAATCACATTTAGATATGACTCGATCAAGTTAAGACCTAATTTGGCTCAGTGGTTAGAGCCTGAATTGTAGGCTAACCCAATTGGTCCTGGTTCGACAATTTGGTGTCTAAGGTAAGTTGGACAGATGCAACCGAATGATTTTTAATTGGGAGCTACTCAACTCGAATGCATTCTTATCGAGTTAATGGCATATCCCTTCCATCGGTCTCACTTATCTAGCCATATGTGTCGATCCAGTTCTGATTTGAGGTGACTAACAATTTGAGCTAACCCATGTTACTAGGTTGTCATAATTGTTATGACTATGTCAAGTCAAGTTTAATGAGACCTAAATTAAATCTCCCTAAGAAAATATTAAGTCTAAGGTCTTCCACCATTGTAGATGTGCGGACCCATCCCGGGGTTGATTATTTTCAGCTGGTTACAGTAGTTCAGTTGCACCAAAAAGATGCAACCATGTCCATTAGGCATTGGATGCTACGGATTAGAGGATGGGTTGTGCTCAATATTCCAGATACGATGAGGGACTCAATCAGGAATCTAGTTCATGCAAATGGTGGATCTGACTTAACTAAAGATTGAAGCAATATTTCGGACACGGTGAGCTTCATGAATTAGAGATCAAGTTTTAGATGCACCATGATTAGAGAATCATTGGACAAGAGTTGTCCACTCATCGGTTGACCCATCACCAATAACTGTTAGGTGAGTTGGTGAGCCAATCGATGAGACCACATCATCCACTAGAAATAACTAATCATGAAGATTTTCATATCTCTACCTGGGGAGTGTAGGGATCTGAAAAAATTAGTTGGAGCCTAATTTGTTTAAAAATAAAATTTCTAAACAAATTGATTAAGTCTGATTACAAAATCTAACTAGAAACTTTTGACTCTCTACAGGAAACATGTCTGCGTCCAATCCTCTGACCAAAATACTAGACACCCACAGATTGACTGGACCCAATTTCAAGAACTGGTTGAGGAACTACAGAATTATTCTGGATTCTGAAAAACTGACTCATGTCTTGGATCAGGACCCACCTGCCATACCAGCACGTCCGACTGCTGAACAGAGAGCGTCTCTGAAAAAGTGGATGGATGATGATAACAAAGCCAGGTACTATATGTTGGGTGCCATGTCTGATGATTTGCAAAGCCAGCATGAGAATATTATGACTACCCGCCAAATGTTGGCTCACCTACAAAAGTTGTTTGGTAAACAAAGTCGCACAGCCAAGTATCAAGTCTGCCAAAGATTTTTTAAGGCTAAAATGCGTGATGGGCAGTCAGTCCAAGATCATTGTTTGACAATGATCAAGGATCTTGAGGAGCTTGAGAAGCTCGGTATCATCTTAGACAAGAATTTTCAGATTGATGTGATCCTTCAATCCTTGTCCAATGCATATGGTCAGTTTATCATGAACTTTCATATGCATAAGATGTAGTGTACCTTGGCTGAGTTAATGAACATGTTGGTTACGGTTGAGCTTTCTTTGAAAGGTTCAAAAGGCTCAGTCCTTACTGTGGAGCGGACTTCTTCCAAGAGAAAGTCTTTTAGAAAGAAAAAAAAGTCTGCAAAGAAGCAGAAGGTAGATGAAAAAAGGAAGAAGATGGAACCGAAGAAGAAGGCTGCTGAAAAGAAAAAATATTTTCACTGTAATTCAGACGGCCATTGAAAACGGAACTGTCCTCAGTACCTGGCCACCCTGAAGAACAAGAAGGATGGTCCTTCTGGAGGTATGCTCGTTATAGAATCTAATCTTACGATTTTCTCTACATCCAGTTGGATACTTGACTCTGGTTCTAGTGCTCATTTGTTCACTTCTATGCAGGATCTTGAGGAGAGCAGGAGGCTGAGGGATGGGGATATGATCCTACGCATCGGGAATGGAGCGAGAGTTGCTACTGTGGTCATGAAAACCTACCCTCTGCGATTACCATTAGGATTAGATTTAGTTCTTAGAGATTGTTATTATGTGCTTGCAGCAAGCAGGAATTTGATTTCTGTTTCATGTTTAGCACAAGAAGGCTATGTGATTAGCTTTCATGAGGATCATTATAACATATTTTATGAAAATAATAAAGTTGCAAATGGTTTTCTTATTAATGATCTCTATCAGCTACATATTGATGCATCTGTATTTTATATCGAGCAAAATGTGAATGCCACAGGAATTAAAAGGCCTAGAGATAGTCTAAATGATAGGTATCTATGGCACCTAAGGCTAGGTCATATAGCAGCCGAACCCTCTCCTGCTCCAGGTCCTGCTTCAGCTTCAACTCAGTCTCCAATCAGTCCAGGCAAGGTACCCCTCTCTGATAGGAAAGTGGAATCCAGAAAAAATATTGATTTCAAATTTTTTTGAAAAAGAAGGGTTCACTATTGGATCAAAGATTAAGGACCAAGGATGGAAATTTTACTGCTCTTTAAAAGAAAATACATATGTTGATCTAGTCAGAGAATTTTACCTAAATTTGGGGTATAGCAATGAAACAGTAAAATCTACAGTAAAGGGTGTAGATATTAGTCTAGATCCAGTGCTTTTGGGACAGATCCTACATTTGCCTTGTGAAGGATATACCAACATGGAACTCCTTATTAAAGAAGAAGGAATCAATGTTATCTTAGGGAAAACCTTTACTGAAAGTCTGAATAAATTAGAGGCAAAAATTCTTTCTATTGAGATGAGACTGTTACATCACATGGTAACCAAATTATTTTTCCCTAGAAGTGGTAGACATGATCTTCTTTCTGGTAGGGACATCTGTATTATGTACCATGTGATCACACAAACCCTCCTGAACCTTCCTGCATTGATGTTTGAGGCCATGAGAGAGACCTTGAACAGGTCCAAGGCACGCTTGCCTTTTGGTATGGCTCTCACCTTAGTTTTTAGGAGGTTCGGAGTCAGTTTTAAGGGGGAGGCAGTTGCTAGACTATCTCATTCCGACACCATCAACCGCCACACACTACATCGCATGGGTTTCTCTAAGACTGATGGCGGTTGGATAAAAGGTGTAAAAGAGAGAGCTGAGGATAGAGCAGAGGAGGAAGGACCATCCTCACCTCTTTGTGATCACAGAGTAGTATCTCCAGATATTCAGTTTGTATATGATCACGAGACTGGCCCTTCAGAGTCTATGAGGAGGTATACTTCAGCTCCACAGTCAAAAAGCAGGGCACATCCTTCAGAGCTCAGATTGACAGATGATCAGATTGAGATGATGTTCCAGCATGTAGCCTCCATTCTATCTCAGCAGTTTGTCACTTTAATCTTTGCACAGAGATCGACATCCTAGATTGACTCAGACCAGACTCTGATCCCTCACATTTCTACTATTTTTCAGATGCTCACTGATCAGTCAGTATGTATTGAGCAGCTTGAGGGATATATTCTGAGATTGACAGGTAGAGTTTTGGATTTACAGGGGCAAGTATTAGCTTTAGCCCATCCCCAGCTGCATGAGGACATCACAGAGGTCTCAGACCTATCTACAGAGGTGGCTAGACTTTGAGAAGTCTTAAAGAGTGGTTTTGACTTCTTGAGGAGAGAGATCAAGGGATCCAGTGAGAATGTTTCTATTCAGTTCAGTGCCCTGATGTAGTCTGTTTCGAGAGCCTTGAATCTTTTGGACACCGTCAGACTTTCTCTTATTGCACAATCCATAGCTTCTCAAGCTCCAGTATCCTCTCACCCCTCTACTCATGCTGGTACCTCTACCCGTGGTCGAGGCAGACGTGGTCGAGGTCGTGCTCATGGATTTGATCCTACATCTCCTCATCCTATCTCTGATTCTTCAGACTCTGATCCCTCTAGCCATGATCTCTATTAGATCTAGATTAGTTAGTCTTTTATGTCTAGGATCTATCTTATGGGTCTTGTATTTATTGGCTAATTAACTCTTGGATAGTTTCTATCCATGACTTTTGTATTTTGAGTTGATTCATGTGTATTGGAATACCTTTTGTATTCAGTCACTTTTGAATATATATATATATATATATATATATATATATGTGCTTTGACTTTCAATGAATGTTTATGAATGTGATCAAATTGAATTGTTTTAATTATGAGATATGAAAAATAACTCATATTAGTACTGAGAAATACTATGAATTGCAATATCTTCTAGATAAGCAAATTGGTATATCCTTTATGTTTGCTATGTTGAGGGAGAGTAGAGAATAAGCAATCAAAGAAAGGGGCTAAAGAAGTAAAATATGGTATCAAAAAGGGAGAGTAAAGAAAATATATCCTTTTTTTTGTCATCTTTCTTTTCTTTTCTCTATCCTTAAAATCCCTTAAGATCTTTATTGATGCTATCAAAAAGGGAAAGTGAAGAAAATATCCTTTCAAGATCCCTTAAAAGGAGGAGTAGAGAATCTTAATTGATATTGTCAAAAAGGGGGAGTAGAGAATCAAAAAGAGAGAGATTGTTGCTCCTTGAATTGATTTTGATGATTACAAAGTATTTGAGGGGGTTACTAATAATTTTGACTTAGAAAAAGATTTATTGTATTTCAGAAGCAAAATCATAATTTTACTAAGTTCTGATTCGAAAGCCTCAAGAGCAAGAGCAGAAGATTTATAATCTATTGGAGGTAATTTTAATATTTTTGAATATGTATTTTGAAAGAAAATCATGTTTATAAATTTGAGTCGACCCCATGAGTCGACTCATGTCAAAAGAGACTGAATGGCATGTTATTTTTAGTTGGCACACCCAATTGAGTCGACCCTATGAGTCGACCCCTGTGCATGAGTTGACCCTATGAGTCGATCTCTGTTGCTGTGCAAGCCAAAGATATAGAACTGTCAATTTCTGTTCTGCGCCATATGAGCTAACCCCATGAGTCGACCCCTGTGCATGAGTCGACCTCATGAGTCGACCCCTGTGCATGAGTCGACCCTATGAGTCGACCCCTGCGGTGGAAAAACTTCATAATGACTAGTTTTTTGCTCATTCTGGCTGCATTTTATGCCCATTTAATGTGCTCTAACGGCTCTATTTCAGTCCAGATTACTCTCCACTATCATTTAAAGTTATAAAAGGTACTTAAAAGAGGGAATCAAAAAAAGAGAGAAGAGGTTATTCAAGTATTTTTTTTCAGCCTTAAGAAAAGAGCCCACTTGAAGTTAAAGAAGCTTTTATTTCAAGTTCACCAACCTCTCAAGAGCTCATTCAAATCTTCAATCACCTTTAGGAAATTCAGAAAAGCTTGCTTCTCTTTGTGTAAAATGTATTTAAATCTTTATTTGCTCATTAAAGGAGCTACATCTGTATTTCTGAGCAATTAACTGTCATACTGCTTTTGAGTTGTTATTTTTATTTTAGAAAGATTTCAAAACGTGAAAAGATTGATCTGAACCTTGAATCAGATTGTATTGGGTTGGCTTATACTCGAAAAATAAGTGTTCTAGCTTGAAATAGCTAGAGTCGAAGGTTCTGACGTTGTATTCGGGTTGAATACAGTTTAATGGATTTAAATTCCCAAGTAGGAGCTTGGGGAGTGGATGTAGGTGCAAGGTTGGCACCGAACTACTATAAATCTTCTTGTTTGTGTTGTGCTTACTTGCTCTGCTTTTAAATTTTTTTATCCTCTTGCATTCTTGCATCAAACTTCTACACCTTGCATAAATTATACTCTTCATATTTATCTTGCTCATTGTCAAATATTCTTCATAGTTGTAAGTTAAGTTTAAATTTTTAAAAATCCAATTCACCCCTCCCCCCTCTTAGGTTGCATAGCTAGGCAACACATATTTTTCAGATATTATATGTGATGTATCAAATCTGAAAGCATGCTAATTAGATTAGATTTTAATACATGAGATGTATGCAAAGCATGTATAAGTTAGATCTGAAATTATATATGTGATAAGTAACTTAAATCTAACTAGTTTTGTAGTTAAATTAATATTTCTGATTAAGATATTCCTCATGGCCGTCCGATCATAAGAACAAAGTAGGGTTTAAGACCCTCTCCTCCCATTCAATGGGGTGTTCTTATGGCATGTAGGGGTACTGCGCGTTCATCCTTAATCAGAAATCAAAATTTATTTTTCTGCAAAATCTTAGATTCTGAAATCTTAGGATTTATTTACATATTTTATTTATGAATCCAAAACTTAATTAATGAATTAAGCTTATGAAATTAAATTAGGTCTAAAATTGAGAATTTCAGATCTAAGTCATTTTCATAAAATTGGGTTCGAGCTTGGGTAGCTCAATTAGATCTAGCGGTTGATCAAACTGAATCAAAAGTTGGTTAGGTTAGATCATGAAAGCTAATAATTGACCAGCCTAATAGGATTAAGTCTAGGTCAAGGTCAAATCATATTTAGATGTGACTCGATCAAGTTAAGACCTAATTTGGCTCAGTGGTTAGAGCCTGGATTGTAGACTAATCCAATTGGTTCTGGTTCGACAATTTGATGTCTAAGGTAAGTTGGGCAGATGCGACCAACTGATTTTTAATTGGGAGCTACTCGACTCGAATGCGTTCTTGTCAAGTTAGTGGCATATCCCTCCCATCGATCTCACTTACCTGGCTATATATGTCGACCCAGTTCTGATTTGAGGTGGCTAACAATTCGAGCTAACCCATGCCACTAGGTTAGTCATAATTGTTATGACTATGTCAAATCAAGTTTAATGAGACCTAAATCAAATCTTCCTAAGAAAATATTAAGTCTAAGGTCTTCCACCATTGTGGATGTGCGGGCCCTTTCTGGGGTTGATTGTTCTCGACTGGTTACAGTGGTTCAGTTGCACCAAGAAGATGCAACCATGTCCATTAGGCATTGGATGCTACAGATTAGAGGATGGGTTGTGCTCAATATTCTGGATATGGTGAGGGACCCAATCAGGAATCTAATTCGTGCAAATGGTGGGTCTGACTTAACTAAGGATTGGAGCAATATTTCGGGCACGGTAAGCTTCATGAATTAGAGATCAAGTTTTGGGTACACCATGATTAGAGAATCATTGGATAAGAGTTGTCCACTCATCGATTGATCCATCATCAATAACTATTAGGTGAGGTGGTGAGCCAGTCGGTGAGACCGCACCACCCACTAGAAATTATTAATCACAGAGATTTTCACATCTCTACCTAGGGAGTGTAGGGATCTGAGAAAATAGTGGGAGCCTAATTTATTTAAAAATGATACTCCTAAATAAATTGGTTAAGTCTGATTACAAAATCTAACTAGAAACTTTTGACTCTCTACAGGAAACATGTCTGCGTCCAATCTCCTGACCAAAATACTAGACACCCACAGATTGACTGGACCTAATTTCAAAGACTGGTTAAGAAACTACAGAATTATTCTGGATTTCGAGAAACTGACTCATGTCTTGGATCAAAACCCACCTGCCATGCCAGCACGTCCGACTGCTAAATAGAGAGCGTCTTTGAAAAAGTGGATGGATGACGATAACAAAGCCAGGTACTACATGTTGGGTGCCATGTCTGATGACTTGCAGCACCAGCATGAGAACATTATGACTATCCGCTAAATGTTGGCTCACCTACAAGAGTTGTTTGGTGAACAAAGTCGCGCAACTAAGTATTAAGTCTGCCAAAGACTTTTTAAGGCTAAAATGCATGATGGACAGTCAGTCCAAGATCATTGTTTGTCAATGATCAAGGACCTTGAGGAGCTTGAGAAGCTCAGTGTCATCTTAGACAGAGATTTTCAAATTGATGTGATCTTTCAGTCCTTGTCTGATGCATATGGTCAATTCATCATGAACTTTCACATGCATAAAATACAGTGTACCTTAGCTTAGTTAATGAACATGTTGGTTACGGCTGAGCTTTCTTTGAAAGGTTCAAAAAGCTCAGTCCTTACTATGGAGCGGACTTCTTCCAAGAGAAAGTCTTTTGGGAAGAAGAAGAAGTCTGCGAAGAAACAAAAGATGGATGGGAAGAAGAAGAAGACAGAACTGAAGAAGAAGGCTGCTGAAAAGGAAAAATATTTTTACTGCAATTCAGACGGTCATTGGAAGCGAAACTGTCCTCAGTACCTGGCCGCCCTAAAGAACAAGAAGGATGGTCCTTCTAGAGGTATGCTCGTTATAAAATCTAATCTTACAATTTTCTCTGCATCCAGTTAGGTACTTGACTCTGGTTCTAGTGCTCATTTGTGTACTTCTACGCAGGATCTTAAGAAGAGCAGGAGGCTGAGGGATGGGGATATGATCCTATGTGTCGAAAATGGAGCAAGAGTTGCTGCTGTGGCCGTGGGAACCTACCCTCTGCGATTACCGTTAGGATTAGATTTAGTTCTTAGAAATTGTTATTATGTGCCTGCAGTAAGCAGGAATTTAATTTTTGTTTCATGTTTAGCACAAGAAGGCTATGTGATTAGCTTTCATAAGAACCATTGTAACATATTTTATGAAAATAATAAAGTTGCAAATGGTTTTCTTATTAATGGTCTCTATCAGCTACATATTGATGTATCTGTATTTCATATCGAGCAAAATGTGAATGCCATAGGAATTAAAAGGCCTAGAGATAGTCTAAATGATAGATATCTGTGGCACCTAAGGCTAGATCATATAGCGGAAGACAGGGTTAACAAATTGGAGAAATCCAAGCTATTGAATCTGTTGACTTTTGAGTCATATCTAGTTTGTAAATCATGCCTTCAAGGCAAAATGACCAAGCTCCCTTTTACAGGACATGGAGAAAGGGCCACAGACCTACTTGCCCTAGTACATACAGATGTATGCGGCCCATTTGATGTGTCGGCTAGAGGCAACTATGTCTGCTTCATTACCATCATCGATGATATGTCTAGGTACGGATATGTATTTCTAATAAAACACAAGTCTGAAGCCTTTGAAAAGTTCAAAGAATTCAGACATGAGATAGAAAAATAAACAGAAAAATTCATTAATGTTCTTCGATCAGATCGAGGAGGTGAATACCTTAGTCGGGAGTTCCTAGACTATCTTAAAAATAATGGTATAGTCTCTCAATGGACTCCACCTGGAACACCACAACTCAAAGAGGTTTCAGAACGGAGAAACCAGACCCTATTAGATATGGTCCGTTCCATAATGAGCTTCACGGACCTCTCTAAATTTTTTTGGAGACATTGTCTCATGACAGCAATATATGTATTGAATAGGATTTTTTCTAAAACTGTTTCTACCACACCGTATGAGATATGGCATGGTAAGAAGCCAAGTCTGAGTCATCTCAAAATTTGGGATTGTCTGGCTCATGTCTGTTAGATGTGTGCCCTAGATACCAGATCAGCTGACACATTCCTGTACAGATCTAAGAGCAAATTTGTAATTTTGACTATAAATGTATAAAAGGGTTATTCTTCTATCACATTGTGTACATTGTATCTGTGATACATCCTTTGAGTTAGTAGGAATGTAAATTCATATTTTCAAGAGTTAAAAATTTAAGGCATGAATTTACATAACTCATAAACAGCTCCTGACCATAGGATCATCACGAGGATGGTGATTGATCCGGAAGGTTGGTGTATGATCGCTTTCTTAGGGTAGATGTGTCTTGAGTCTACAGTGTGGAGACACCAGAGTGAGAGTACAGATATTCATTGAGAATGAGAGTACTGAGCGTGATCACTTCGAGCAGTCATAAGGAAGTCTACCTTCTCGTCGATGACTAGCTCGATGCTGCAGTTGTGTGTCTAGTTCTTTGATCTGAGATGCATCGACAGTTCACTTTGAGTGTATTATAGTTTGACTACACCATAACTCAGTCTCCTAGCCATTCAAAATCCTGAGGTGTATGTTGGCTATAGCATGTTCATTGTAGGAACTAAATCGCACCAAGATGGGATCTATCAACCTCGGTAGATGAGAGGAGTAGTCCTATGATAATTGAAAGATCAAGTCCTTAAGCCCATGGCCATGGCAGAGTGAAATAATGAAAAAGATTTTTTCATTGGGGTTTCACATCGGACTCGGATCGATCGATTAACTCATATGACTGATGTTGGGTTTGATGAGTTCACCTTAACCCTAATTCAGTCGGGACTCATGATAGAGGAACTCAATCACACAGGTAGCTACACTGAGAGGTTCATCTTCAGTTCTGATGGGTTGCCACCACATACTGCTAGGTGTCACTGGTAGATTTTGGGAGCAATTAGAATGATATTGATGATCGATCATTCTAATTGTCTGAATCAGAAGAGTTCTGATCCATCGAAAAGAGTTTCGATGATGTCGATGATGAGATCATGACATATCTTATTATCATATAGAATTGAACCTAACTGGATCACACAAATAAGGGTTAGGGTCTGGATGTCATCAATTGAGCTAACTCAATTGATTTGGATTAGATCCAATTAGGTTCAAGGAAATCGTGCTAGCACACGATTGAGCCTAACTTTCTCCTCACGTAATCTTTTCTGTCTCTACTGAGCCAAATATGATTTGACTCATCTAGAGAACCTTAGAAAGATTTCTCTCAGTCTAAATAAAGCTTATCCAGCTCAGAAAAGGCTTATCTTAATTTATGAGATGAATTTAAGACAACACCTGCTAATTCCTATCACCTGCCAATTTCATTTTAGGACATCTGTCAAAAATTGACATATGGGTCTTAAACTGAAGAGGGCTCATTGGAGGATTTTTGTGGAGTGTCCACATGTCAAAACTCAGTTGAATTGGGTGCCATAATCAGATTATGGCATGAGCCCAATTGGATTAAAGTGGGTGCCCCAAATGGATAAGAACCAAAGTATCCTGATAAACATAGACTCTTCGGCGCCACCTTGATTGAGCTTATCCAATGTTGGCGCCAACTTTGGAGAGAGGGTGGATTTATTATCTGATGTGATTAGATAACATCACTCCATCAATCAGAATTTTTTTAAAATTTATTAAAATTTTTTGATTGGTTGAATGATGTGGCACCGTGCAGCATACAGGGTCTATATAAACCCTGCTGCGCCTAGGGTTTTGAAAAAAAAATTATTTTATGCACAAAACCCAATAGCTACCACCCCCTCCCCTCTTCTCCACATCTTTCCTTCTCTCCTTCCTCCCCTTTTCATGTTCAAAGAGTTGGACGTCCATCTGGCAAAGATCCAAGGTGTGGTGATGCCTGGAACAGAAGGCTGCAGGACATCTTCGACGGGCTGCTGCTCCAACTTCAGAAGGAGTTCTGAAGTACTTTCAAATCAGATAAAGATCTGATTTTTGGAGCATAGATTCATGAGGAGAAGATGTTCTATATCCTACCTAAGTAGATACTGGTAGAGGCTAGGCACTTGCATGGCTACATCAGAACCTCGGGCTGTGCAGAGATCATCTACAGGGTAATCAGATTACCCTTGAGGTACTTCTTCTTTCATCATAGTTTTAGATTTAATTTTAGATTTTAAATATCAGATAATAAAATTAAATCTAGAGAATTAGATCTAAAATATGTAGGATAAATTTTTAAAAATTATTCTACCTCAAATTTGATGAAATCTGGAAGATCCTACGTGGAGAAAATATTTCTCCTCCTTCAATGTCAAGAGATAGCAGGCGGACAAGTTAGAGTTCAGGTCTTTTAGAGCTCGATTCATAGGATATCCTAAAGAGTCATTAGGATACTATTTCTATATTTTGGAAGATCATAATGTGATTGTGAATCGACATACTATTTTTCTTGAAAAATAGTTTATTCAAGATGGTGTTATCGAAAGAATAATTAAGCTCAAGAAGAATGTCTCTCAAGAGCAATGAGCTAAAGAACCTGAGGAACCCAATCAATTAAAATCAGTCCTATCACAACCTCTTCCACCTCATAGATCGACTATAATTTTTCATCCTCCTGAAAGATACTTAGGTACTATACAAGAAGAAGTAGAGGAAATATTCCTCACGGGAAATGGGGCTCATGGTGATGACCCCAAGACCTATGATGAGGCGATATCAGATATCGACTCTGAGAAATGGTTAGAGGCAATGAGATCAAAAATTGACTTGATGTACTCAAATCAAATCTGAACCTTGGTACATCCACCTGAAAGTATTGTACCTATTAGGTGTAAATGAATCTTCAAGAGAAAGATAGGTACAGATGGGAATGTGGAGACATTCAAGGCTAGGCTCGTAGCGAAAGGTTATAGTTAGCGTGAAGGCACTGACTATCAGGATACCTTTTCGCCCGTAGCCATGCTAAAATCCATCCGCACATTGCTTGCTGTTGCAGCCTATTTCGATTATGAAATATGACAGATGGACGTGAAAACGGCATTCTTAAATGGATATCTTGAGGAAGATATCTATATGGAACAGTTACTTGGTTTCACATCCAGTGATAATGATCACAAGATCTGCAAGCTGTAAAGGTCCATTTATGGACTTAAGCAAGCATCTCGAAGCTGGAATATTCATTTCAATGAGGTGATCAAAATATTTGGTTTCATCAAGAACGAGGAGGAACCATGTGTGTTCAAAAAAGTCAGTGGGAGTGCAGTTGTCTTCTTTGTACTGTACGTAGATGACATCCTCCTGATTGGGAATGATATCTTCATGTTGACTTCAGTCAAAATATGGTTGTCTAAAGAGTTCTCTATGAAAGATCTAGGAGAGGCATCCTTATACTGGGTATTAAGGTCTATAGAGATAGACCAAATAGGATGCTAGAACTTTCACAGAAGATGTACATAGAGGAGGTGCTAAAAAGATTTAGCATGAAAAACTCCAAAAGAGGTTTAGTACCTTTTAGACATGACATTCATCTCTCCAAGAAGATGTGCCCTAGCACACCTGAGGAGATTGAATGCATGAGTAAGATCCCTTATGCTTCCGCAATAGGGAGCCTCATGTATACCATGCTATGTATATGACTTGATATAGCCCATACTGTGAGTGTCACAAGCAGATATCAGTCGAATCCAGGCGAAGAGTGCTGGACTTCTATGAAATGTATCCTTAAGAACTTGAGAAGGACTAAGGATATGTTTCTAGTCTTTGAGAATGGAGAACTCCAGATTCAGAGATTTACAGACTCAGACTTTATGTCTGATATAGATGATCGAAAGTCGACATATGGGAGTCTGTTCATTTACAATGGTGGTGCAGTTAGCTGAAAGAGTTCCAAACAGATAGTGATTGCTGATTCCACCGTAGAGGCAGAGTATATTGCTGCATCAAAAGCTGTGAAGGAGGCATTCTGGTATAAAAAATTTACCACAGAGCTTGGAGTGATGTCATCAAATGCTATCCCTCTTTACTGCGACAATAATGGTGCCATAGCCCTAGTTAAGGAGCCAAGATCTCACCAGAAGTCCAAGCATATCGAGTGGCGATTCCATCTAATCCATGATTACCTCGAAAAAGATTATGTCGAGGTTAAGAGAGTCGACTCTGAAAGAACCAGATCTAGAATTTCAGGGTTAGATCTTGAAATTTTTTCAAGATCATGCAGCGAAAGACTAAAATAAATCAAAATTTATTTTTTAAAATCAAAGAATATCTAGATCTAAGATCTTATTACATGATTATTACATAGCATTAAATCAGAAATTAAAATATATAGAGCATGAACTATATGTTGATCATATCAACATGTTTCTATACTACATCTAATGTATGTATTAAACAATAGATCAGATCTATTACCTTGCAAGTTAGACATTCTAACCTCGTTGATCCGAGCTTGAGGATGATGTTGCAAGCCGCACATGCATCCAGCCTCTAAGAGTCATCCACACAAGCCCACAAATCTCGACCAGAAGTCCTGCTTCAGGAAATCAGCACAGTATGCTAGTACTGCACTGATCCTTCTTTGATGGTTGATCAGATGCCTCCTTCTTCTTGATTTGGGCTCTTCCAAAGATGAGAAGTAGGAAGAGAAGTTTCAGATCTGAGACACTCTTAGAAAACTCAAGATGGAGGAAGGAAAGAGATGAAAACAAACAACCCTAGAAGAAGACCCTCTTCTTCTTCTCATTTCTCTCTCTAAACACCTTATCTTGTGTCTATTATATCTCCACGACCCAAAGGTCCTTATCTCTAATTTTTGGTTGGCCCAAAGGTATCTCAAATCTCTATCTTCTTAAAAAATTTCATGAAGAAACTCATTTTATAGAGAGAGATATGATAGAGTCCTTGTCTAGGTCAAATACCTAGTCAAGGCTTATCCAAACATGGCAAGATAAGGGGCGCCCAACTCTTGAGCACATCCTCCTTATTTTTGTATATGGTCTCTCAAAAAGGATGCATAATGTGTACCCTAAAATTCATAAAAATTTTAAAAAAAAATTGGATAAATTCGGTGCAAAATTGAAAGAGTTTTGAATTTCTAAAACTCTATCTCATAGAATTCAAAATCCAAACTTATTCCTCTTTGATTTGATCCAAACCACCTTCCATGTAAGAAAGAAGAGAGGAAACCTTTTGTGGACGTGGGAGAGACCTGGGAGAGGGAATTTGTCACACAAAATAAGAGGGGATTGATGTGGAATAAGAGAGAGGGCGTGGGGGGGGCTTATGTGGTGCAAGGTGGAATCCTAGTCTTACTAGGATTCTAACTCATAACTTGTTTTAATTTGGTTTCTCAAACCAAATCAAACCAAAATTAGATCAACCTAATTAAAATAGGTCTTAACCTAATTAAGAATCTAATTTAATCAGATTAAATTAGATTTAAATCTGATTTAATTTTCTAATCAAATTAGAAATTAGGTTGACCCAATCCTAATTGAACTAGGACTAGTTTTTCCTTGCAATTGGCTTATCCAATAAACCAATTAGACTTGATCCAATCAAGCCCAAACTAAATCTAATTAAATTATATTTAATTAGACTTAATCTCAACCCATTGGCTTAATCAAATTAAGCCAATTAGCAATCAAATTGCTAATCGATCCTCCTGCAACACTTGTACTAGGTTAAATATCAATTGTATTGATCATTTAACCCTAGAACGATTCTTAATCGTTGATCAACCATCCGATCGGATCATGAACTCTAATGTGTGTGACCTCATAGGTCCGAACCTAAGTCGATAGCACAGAAATAAATTTTTATACCAATCGAAGTGACCATCTAGCAATGGTACCTGATGACCGGATAGGTCGAATGTGTAGAACAACATCCTTAGAACCCATGCAGATATAGTTTTCATATAATTCATCTCCTTGACCAAAATGATCATACGACATCTCAAAGTTCAACTGTCAACTCTAAAAAGGTTGTCCACATTGTACTTCAAAATATCAAATCCATCTGATGGATTACCCTGACCAAGGTTTTGCTAAATTGAAATACAGCAACTCATTCTTCTCCAACTCTTGGAGTGGTCAATCCCATCTCGATCACACTCTGACTTCACAAGTACTTGACTGTACCCAGAAGCCTTCCATTGCTAAATTAAAAATTCAGTTAGTCCGATACCAAAGCATAGTGAGTTGCTTGCAAGTCACTGAGGCGATCTCAGGTCTAAGGGACACTTATACCTATATCCCATCAGAGATATTCTCGACAGCAGAATGCTCTGGAGTTGGTCACGTTCAATGATGATGTACCCTTACATCTCACCTATATGCCATACCAATGTCTCCACACTCCTTGGTTAAGAGGACAACCAACCTATATGGCCTACAGCGACCTATGCTCGATAGAAGCTGTCGTCCTTCTTAGCAGCCTATCATTTGGTCGTGAACAGTTTTAAGGACTAATCAATAAATCTTCTCTTTATCAAACTTAAATAGCCCTAAGGACTTCATCATAACAACAGAGTTCATTAGAAGATGAAGACTTATGATGAAATTACCAAAAATATATTTTATTTATTAACAAATCAATTACAATACTTGGTTGCTCAACCGTCAATAGCTTGATGATTGGCTTTTGGGACACATTTTTTAATAACTCCCACTTCTCTTAAAGCCACTCGGTATAGTATCTAATACCCATCTTCGACTTGTAGTTGTTGAACTCCTTTATCACCAGGGCTTTAGTGAAGGGATCGGCCAGGTTCTCCTTTCCGTCGATCTTCTGAAGGTCGATGTCACCTCGATCCACGATCTTCCGGACAAGGTGGACCCGACATAAAATGTGCTTCGTCCGCTGGTGTGCTTTGGGTTCCTTCACCTGAGCTATGGCACCAGTGCTATCGCAGTAGAGCAGGATCAGACCATCGAGAGAAGGTGCTACTCCGAGCTCAATGATGAATTTTCTCAGTCACACAGCTTCCTTCACGACATCTGATGCTGTGATGTACTTCGCTTCACAAATAGTCTACCACAGTATGCTGCTTGGAACTCTTCCAGCATATAGCTCCACTATTCAGAGTAAAGATATAACCCGACATGCTTCTGCTATCATCATGGTCAGATTGAAAGCTGGAGTCTGTGAACCCCACAAGTTTCAGATCTGACTCGCCATAAATCAACCATTGATCCTTAGTATTTCTCAAATACTTAAGGATGGCTTTAACCACTTTCCAGTGATTTTCTCCAGGATCAGATTGGTATCTACTCACTACTCCTAGTGAGTATGCCACATCTGGTCTTGTACATATCATGGCGTACATGATAGATCCCACGGCCAAAGTATTTGAGACTCTACTCATACGCTCTCTCTCTTCAGGACTTGTCGGACAATCCTTCTTAGAGAGAGAAATTTCATGGCCTATCGGTAGATAGCCCTTCTTGAAATTCTCCATGCTGAACCTCTTCAGCATAGTATATATGTACGTGGACTGGGATAACCCAAACATCTTTCTAGATCTATCCCTATAGATCTTCATCTCTAGGATGTAGGATGCTTCACCCAAGTCCTTCATGGAGAACTGTGATGACAACCAAACTTTTATTTCTTATAGTGCAGGGATATCATTCCCGATTAAGAGAATATCATCCACGTACAAGATAAGGAATACCACAACTGGACCATTTACCTATTTATAGATGCAGGGCTCTTCTCCATTCTTAATGAAGCCATACATTTTGATCACCTTATCAAAATGCATGTTCCAACTCTGAGAAGCTTGCTTCAATCCATAAATGGATCTCTGAAGCTTGCATACCTTGGACTCATCTGTGGATGTAAACCCCTCAGGTTGTATCATATACACCTCTTCGGTCAGGTCTCCATTCAGGAAAGCTGTCTTTACATCCATCTACCAGATCTCATAATCCAGATGGGCAGCTATTACAAGCATTATCCGAATGGATTTGAGCATTGCCACAGGAAAAAATATCTCGTCATAGTCAATACTATAATGTTGACGATATCCCTTGGCAACCAGACGAGCTTTATAGGTCTCCATCTTTCCGTTTGTGCCCCTCTTCCTTTTGAAGACCCATTTACACCTAATGGATTTAACCCCTTCAGGTGGGTCAACCAACGTCCATACATCGTTGACCTTCATGGACTCCATTTCGGATTTCATGGCTTCAAGCCATTTCTCGAAATCAGGTCTCTGCATTGCATCCATATAGGTGATCGGATCCTCATCATTCTCATCGAGTTCAATGGGATCACCGTCCCAGACCAAGAAATCGTAGTATCTGTCCAATTGATGTGGTACTCTATCAGATCATCTTAATGATGCAAGTACATTAAGCTCTGGATCTGATCCAATCAAATCCGACTCAGGTTCAGCTATTGGTGTCGATCCTTCTACCTGTTGAACTTCATCAAGTTCAACCTTAGAGGCAAAGGTTCCTTCACCAAAGAACTTCTTTTCTAAAAAGATTGTCTTAAGACTGACGAACACCTTTTGTTCATCAGCATGATAGAAAAAATATCCTTTCATCTCTTTGGGGTACCCAATGAATGTGCATTTGTCAGACCTAGGTCTAAGTTTGTCTGTGACTAATCGTTTGACATAGGTCGGGCACCCCCAGACCCTAAGGTGTGAAAGTGCTAGCTTATGCCCTATCCATATCTCATATGGAGTCTTAATTACAGACTTACTTGAAATCCTATTTAACAAATAATAGGTCGATTCGAGTGCATATCCCCAGAAGGATATCGGCAAGCTAGTAAAACCCATCATGGATCGGACCATGTCTAACAGAGTCCGATTCCTCCTTTCAGACACACCATTATGCTGTGGTGTTCCTGGAGGAGTCCATTGGAAGAGAATTCCATTCTCTCCTAGATATGTGAGAAACTTACTAGAAAGGTATTCTCCTCCTCGGTCGGATCGAAGAGTTTTAATACTCTTTCCAGTTTATTTTTCTACTTCACTTCGGAATCGTTTGAATATTTCAAATAAATTCGACTTATGTTTTATCAGATAGACATATCCATATCTGGATAGGTCATCCATGAAACTTATGAAGTAAAAATATCCACCTCTAGCACTTGTGCTCATGGGCCCGCATACATCAGTATGTACTAGGCTCAAGAGCTCAGTAGTTCTCTCACCTTTTCCAGTAAAAGGTGACTTGGTCATTTTACCAAGAAGATAGGACTCACAGGTTGGAAGTGATTCACAATCACTGACTTCAAAGATTTCCTCTTAAGTCAACCTGTTTATTCTGTTCTTGTTTATATGACCTAGCCTACAGTGCCATAAGTAGATATCTAACACACTATCTAATCTAGAGTGCTTGCCAGTAGAATAGACTCTTATCGGGCTTGATCTTTCTGGTCTAGCCCTACACTGATGTCCCAACCTGAACTTGCACCTTCTTCACTTTCTTCTTCTTGTTCTTCTTTCCTTTCTTAAAGGATCGAGAACCAGAAGACGAACCTCCCACTAAGTTCACCGACTCCTTGTGGAGTTGGTGATCCTTCTCAAAGTTCTGAAACAACCCCAGTAACCCATGGTAGTTTACTTCAGGCTTTGTCATTCTATAATGAGTGAGGAATGGGAGATAAGACTTGGGCAGCGAGTTCAGTATTGCATCTTTCCCAAGCTGCTCATGCAAGAAAAAGCCGAGCTTGCTCAATCGTTCCATCAGCTCGATCATGTACAATACATGATCAGTGACAGAGGCACCATCCCGTATTTTGGCGTTGAAGATGGCACAACTAGTCTTGTACCTCTCTACATCATCGGGTGTGCCAAAGGCATCCTCCAACACTTGAAGCATGTCCTTTGGCTGAGCCATCTCGAATCTACGACTAAACTCGTCACTCATAGTAGCCAGCATGATATAGCACACCGTGGTCCGGTCACCGAGCCACTTTTGGTAAGTGTCTCTGACTGTTCCACGTGTATTAATAGCTGGCTCCTCAGGTGCAGGATCCAGTATCATATATAGGATCCGCTCATGCTCCAAGACTATCTTCAACTTTCGGTACCAGCAACCAAAGTTGGGTGCCACCAACTTATCATTGTCCAACAATGATCGGAGCGATAGGGAAATGGCTATTTTGCGCAAAGGAGAACCATAACCTAATTAGTAATTGATTCATTAAACCTAAAGATTTAGACTTTAATCAAAAGATTTCTCCCACTATTTTATTTGAATTGGTAGCCTCTACCTCCAATTCGAGGAATTATCCTAATTCCTTAGTGGGTACTAGAATCCACTTAGACTGCACACAAGCCCAACTTTGGTTGGCCAACCTATGTACATCTAAGGGTAGGTTCATAACCAATTGTTTCTCTAAATAATTTTTAGTAATTTTAATTTTACCCCAGAAACCTAATCAGTAGGCTTTGGCCTCCACTGTAAGGATCCGATTAGGTCCAACCATTAACATGACCATACTTGGTGCATCTAACCAACGAATGATTAAGTCCAACTTTGGTTGGCTCACCTAACCATCATTAGAGAGACCCTTTCAAGTCATCATATGATGAGTGATAATTCCATTAGTCAATAATCACCAGGCTTTTGCATCTGCAATGATTATTGAGTTAATGGAGCCATTATCAAACACCTTAATGGGAGGCTATGACTCAGTTATCTCCATAACTTTATTATTTTAAGGACTTAATAATTTTAAAGAATTTAAATAATTTAGAGGATGAGGTTAGATGAACCAGCATATCATGATCCTCCCACTGGCTTCACCAAGTCAGTTTAAGGGAGACCATTAAAAGGGCTGGTCTAGGAGTACCTAAATCAGTCATACTGATTTACCTAGCTGACATGGGTCAGCTCGAATAGTCAAGTGATCCAATCAAAACATAATTTCATCAAGAGGCTAGGTAAGTTCGATCAGTGGGAGGGTCAGCCAAAGCTTGCCTTAGACACCATCAGAAATGGCCAGATAAGCGGGCTCCCAATTAAAAACCACCGGTCTGGTTTACCTTAGACACCAACTGATTTAATTAGTTTTGATTAGATCAACCTAACAGTTCGTGCTAGACCGCTTAGTCAAGAATCAAGTCTATTTGGTTCTTGTTAAAGACATGGACTTGACCAACTACAACTATTGTAATTGATCTAGAAAATCCTTGACCTAATCTAAGACAACAATTGATTAGATTTAGTCAATTCTCTAATTAAGTCCATCTTTAATCTAATCATAGGTCTAACCCAATTAATGGATCTAATTCCCACTAACCCATTAACCCAATGTGTTATGGTTTGTGTCTTAGGTTCTTCAATTCACAATCCTAGAATCTAATCAAAACAACTTCTTAATTCTTAATTAAGTTTTGGGCTGAGGGTTGGGTTTGACTTTTCAAAAAATAATTTTCATATTTGTAAAATAATTTTATAATATGATTCTATCAACCATATTGCATGTTTGATTCATAATCAAGATGCAAGTAAAATAAACATGAAACTACTTTAGATCTAATCTAAACAGGTTCATGTAATTGAAACAATTTCAACTTTAAACAATTTCTTTGCACAAAAATTATAAACAAAGAGATTTTATTTCAGATTTAAATATTTTTTAAATTTAATAAATCATAAATTTAATCTAGATCATATCTAACAAATTTATGATTAAAAATAGATCTACACGAACTAGGACAACCTTTGCACTGTAAGGGGTAAACCTTACAGCAGGACAACCTTGCAGTTCGTGATTGATCTAAAATTTTAATTTCAGATTTAATAATCAGATTATAAATTAGATCTAATCTAAAAAATAATCTAAGTATATATAAATAATCATGTAATGAAGAACCTAAGCTCTGATACCAATTGAAGGAACCAGATCTAGGGTTTCAGGGTTAGATCTTAAAACTTTTTCAAGATCATGCAGCGGAAGACTAAAATAAATCAAAATTTATTTTCTAAAATTAGAAAATTTTTAGATCTAAGATTTTATTACATGATTATTATATAGCATTAAATCAAAAATTAAAATATATAGAGCATGAACTACATGTTGATCATATCAACATGTTTCTATACTATATCTAATGTATGTATTAAACAATAGATCAGATCTATTACCTTGCAAGTTAGACGTTCTAACCTCGCTGATCCGGGTTTGAGGATGATGTTGCAAGCCGCACATGTGTTCGGCCTCTAGAAGTTGTCCACACGAGCCCACGAATCTCGACCAGAAGTCCTGCTTCAGAAAATCAGCACAGTAGCTAGTACTGCGCTGATCCTTCTTTGATGGTTGATCAGGTGCCTCCTTTTTCTTGATTTGGGCTCTTTCAAAGATGAGAAGTAGGAGGAGGAGTTTTAGATCTGAGATACTCTCAGAAAACTCAAGATGGAGGAAGGAAAGAGATGAAAACAAACAACCCTAATAGAAGACCCTCTTCTTCTTCTCGTTTCTCTCTCTAAACACCCTATCTTGTGTCTATTATATCTCCACGACCCAAAGGTCTTTCTCTCTAATTTTTGGATGGCCCAAAGGTATCTCAAATCTATATCTCTTTCAAAAATTTTATAAAGAAACTCATTTTATAGAGAGAGATATGATAGAGTCCTTATCTAGATCAAATACCTAGTCAAGGTTTATCCAAACATGGCAAGATAAGGGGTGCCCAACTCTTGAACACCTCCTCCTTATTTTCATGCATGGACTACTAGAAAAGGTTACACAATGTATACCCTAAAAGTCACAAAAATTTTAAAAAAAAATTGGATAAATTCGGTGCAAAATTGAAAGAGTTTTGGATTTCTAAAACTCTATCTCATAGAATTCGAAATTCAAACTTATTCCTCTTTGATTTGATCCAAACTACCTTCCATGTAAGAAAGAAGAGAAAAAACTATTTTTAGACGTGGGAGAGACCTGGGAGAGGGATTTTGTCACACAAAATAAGAGGGGATTGGTGTGGAATAAGAGAGAGGGCGTGGGGGGGCTTATGTGGCGCAAGGTGGAATCCTAGTCTTACTAGGATTCTAACTCATGACTTGTTTTAATTTGGTTTCTCAAACCAAATAAAACCAAAATTAGATCAATCTAATTAAAATAGGTCTTAACCCAATTAAGAATCTAATTTAATCAGATTAAATTAGATTTAAATCTGATTTAATTTTTTAATCAAATTAGAAATTAAGTTGACCCAATCCTAATTGAACTAGGACTAGTTTTTTCTTGCAATTGGCTTATCCAATAAATCAATTGGACTTGATCCAATCAAACCCAAACTAAATCTAATTAAATCATATTTAATTAGACTTAATCTCAACCCATTGGCTTAACCAAATTAAGCCAATTAGCAATTAAATTGCTAATCGATCCTCCTGCAACACTTGTACTAGGTTAAATGTCAATCATATTGATCATTTAATCCTAGAACGATTCTTAATCATTGATCAACCATCCGATCGGATCATGAACTCTAATGTGTGTGACCTCATAGGTCCGAACCTAAGCCGGTAGCATAAGAACAAATTTTTATACCAATCGAAGTGACCATCTAGCAATGGTACCCGACGATCGGATAGGTCGAATGTGTAGAACAACATCCTTAGAACCCATGCGGATATAGTTTTCATATAATTCATCCCCTTGACCAAAATGATCATAGGACATCCCAGAGTTCAAATGTCAACTCTGATCAGGTTGTCCACATTGTATTTTAAAATATCAAATCCATCTGATGGATTACCCTGGCCAAAGTTTTGCTAAATTGAAATACAGTGACTCATTCTTCTCCAACTCTTGGAGTGGTCAATCCCATCTCGATCACACTCTGACTTCGCAAGTACTTGACTGTATCCAAAAGCCTTCCATTGTTGAATTAAAAATTCAGTTAGTTCAGTACCAAAGCACAGTGAGTTGCTTGCAAGTCACTGAGGCGATCTCAGATCTAAGGGACACTTATACCTATATCCTATCAGAGATATTCTCGATAGCAGAATACTCTGGAGTTGGTTACATTCAATGATGATGTACTCTTACATCTCACCTGTATGTCATACCAGTGTCTCCACACTCCTTGGTTAAGAGGACAACCAACCCATATGGTCTACAGCGACCTATGCTCGATAGAATCTGTCGTCCTTATTAACAACCTATCATTTGGTCGTGAACAGTTTTAAGGACTAATCGATAAATCCTCTCTTTATCGAACTTAGATAGCCTTAAGGACTTCATCATAACAACAGAGTTCCTTAGAAGATGACTTATGATGAAAATATCAAAAATATATTTTATTTATTAACAAATCAATTACAATACTTGATTGCTCAACCGTCAACAGCTTAACGATTGGCTTTTGGGATATATTTCTAAACAGATTCCACAGACAATGTGGCAGACCCACTGACAAAGTCATTAGGCCAGCAGAAGATCGAAGCCCATCTTGAGAAGATGGGACTTAGATATGTAGCCAATTGGCATTAGGTCAAGTGGGAGTTTGTTAGATGTGTGCTTTAGATGCCAGATTGACTGATACATTCCTGTACAAATATAAGAAAAAATTTATAATTTTGACTATAAATGAATAAAAGGATTATTCTACTATCACATTGTGTACATTATGTCTGTGATACATCTTTTGAGTTAGTAGGAATGTTAATTCATATTTTCAAGAGTTAAAAATTTAAGGCATGAATTTACATAACTAACTCATAAACAGCTCCTGACCATAGGATCATCACGAGGATGATGATCGATCCGGAAGGTTGGTGTACGATCGCTTCCTTAAGGTAGATGTGTCTTGAGTCTATGGTGTGGAGACACCGGAGTGAGAGTATAGGTATTCGTTGAGAATGAGAGTACTGAGCGTGACCACTTCGAGCAGTCATAAGGAAGTCTACCTTCTCGTCAATGACTAGCTCGATGCTGCAGCTGTGTGTCTAGTTCTTTGACCTGAGGTACATCGATAGTTCACCTTGAGTGTGTTATAGTTTGACTACACCATAACTCGATCTCCTAGCCATTCAGAACCCTGAGGTATATGTTGGCTGTAGCATATTCATTGTAGGAACCAGATTGCACCAAGATGGGATCTATCAATCTCGGTAGATAAGAGGAGTAGTCCTATGATGATCGAAAGATTGAGTCCTTAAGCCCATGGCCATGGCAGAGTGAAATAATGGAAAAGAGTTTTCCATTAAGATTTCACATCGGACTGGGATCGATCGATTGACTCATATGACTGATGTTGGATTTGACGAGTTTACCTTAACCCTAATTCAATCGGGACTCATGATAGAAGAACTCAATCACACAAGTAGCTGCACTGAGAGGTTCATCTTCATTTCTGATGGATTACCACCATATACTGATAGGTGTCACTGATGGATTTTGAAAGTAATTAGAATGATCTTGATGATTGATCATTCTAATTGTCTGATTCAGAAGAGTTCTAGTCCATCAAAAGGAGTTTTGATGATGTCGATGATGAGATCATGACATGTCTCATTACTATACGGAAATGAACCTAACTGGATCACACAAACAAGAGTTAGGATCTGGATGTCATCAATTGGGCTAGTCCAGTTTGATTGATTTGGATTAGATCCAATTAGGTTCAAGAAAATCGTGCTAGCATACGATTGAGCCTAACTTTCTCCTCATATAATCTTTTCTATCTTGATTGAGCCAAATGTGATTTGGCTTACCCAGAGAACCTTGAGAAGGTTTCTCTCAATCTAACTGGAGCCAGTCTAGCTCAGAAAGGATTTGTCTTAATTTATGAGATGAATTTAAGACAACACCTGCTAATTTCTATCACCTGCCATTTCCGTTTTAGGATATTGGTCAAATGTTGACCCACGGACCTTGGACTGAAGGCCACTTGGCAAGAGGTCATTGGAGATTTTTTATGGAGTGTCCACCTACTAAATTGGGCCTCAAAGTAGGCACCATATTCAGATTGGGCATGCACCCCAAGTGGATAAGAATAGAGTCCCATGAGATGAGAACTCTGATCCTTTGATCAACTTGGACTGTGGGGTGCCAATCTCACTGTGCTTATCCAGTATTGGTGCCAACAGTAGGAGAGATTGTGGAGATTCTTATCTGATATGATCAAATGATATCACTCCATCAATCAAAATTTTTTCAGAATTAATTAGAATTTTTTGATTGATCGAATGATGTGGCATTGCATGACGCAGCAAGGTCTATTTAAACCCTGTTTGCGCCTAGGATTTTGTGACTCTGCTCAATAATCGACAAAAGCCTGAATCCTCTCCACTTCTCTATGCCCTCTCTACTCCTCTCCCTCCTCTCTTCACGTCCAAGAGGTTGGGCATCCATCTGGTGCTTATCCAAGGCGTGGTGGCTTCCTGATTAGAAGGCTGCTGAGATTTATCGAAAAGCTGCTGCTCCAGCTTCAGAAGATCTTTTGAAGATCTTTCAGCTCAGATCCAGATCTAATTTTTGGAGCAAAGATTTATGAAGAGAAGATGATCCAGATCCTGCTTGAGTGGATACCAGTAGAGGCCAGGCAACTGCATGACTATTTTAGAACCCCGGGCATTGCTGCGATCTTCTACAGGGTAATCTAGTTACCCTAGAGGTATTTCTCTATTCCTCATGATTTTATATTTAATTTTAGATTTAATATTAGATAATAAAAATTAGATCTAATAGATCTTAGATCTAAAATATTGTAGGATAATTTTTTTTTAAAATATTCTGCCCCAGATCTCATTAGATCTGGAAGATCCTACAAGGAAAAAGCTGATTTTTTCCTTCACTGTGGGCATAAAAATATGTCAAATCCAATCACTTATCATTATGTATCTCGATCAGAAAGTGATGATTCAGTTGATGA
Source organism: Elaeis guineensis (assembly GCF_000442705.2). Taxonomy (NCBI): domain Eukaryota; kingdom Viridiplantae; phylum Streptophyta; class Magnoliopsida; order Arecales; family Arecaceae; genus Elaeis; species Elaeis guineensis. The sequence continues at coordinate 87,651,137 of NC_026002.2, forward strand.
TACATTAAAAAAATTTTTCTAATTATCATCTTGCTTTGGCCAAAGACTTCCCATAATCACCGACCAATGAGATCACATAGGATGTTCGCTCTCC